>NW_028141166.1:2453505-2506463 GCF_030444845.1 Prenolepis imparis | reverse complement strand
AAGCAGTGGTATCAACGCAGAGTACTATCGGTGATGCGATCGGCAGAGTTGATCGAGCTGTGGGGTGACACGGAGGCAATCAGAGAATGGGCTCCAGATTATTGGTGGAATGACATCTTCTGCCTCCGCAAATTGTTTCGGGAGGAACCGTATCCTCCCGAACCTGTCCCGGAGGCATTATGGGCCTAGTGAAAATTTCTTTTTAATTAAAAAATAATTAATAAATATATAATCAATATAAAAAAAAAAAAAATCTATCATGCAGAGGTCTTGCCACCCTGCTGCCCGACTGCCCGGCCATCCCACCACCACCGCAGTTGCAGCCGCCGCCTCGTAGCACGTCGCAGTCGCTGCCCCACCATCGACCAGCTATTCTTATATTTTTAAACACACACACACACACACACAAAATTGTATTATTGCACACATACCTATTTTATAAATAAATATTATTTTAAATATTAAATAAATGTATTTATTTTAAAATTCCTCTCTCCCCTTCCTAATCCTAAAATATTAATTTAAAAAAATTAAAAGAAAAAAATATTAATTAAAAAAAAAACTCTCTCGCGTGCGCCTCTCTCTTTGCGTTCTCCTTCGCCGCATCATCTCGCGACCGCTATCTCTCTCTTGCGTACGCCTCTCTCTTTGCGTTCTCCATCGCCGCATCATCTCGCTATCTAGCCATCTCGCACTATCTCGCGACCGCTATCTCTCTCCTTCGCGTGCGTCATCTCTCTCTCATGACCGCATGAAACTTTTTGGGTGATGGGTCCGCGGAGAGAGAGGAACGCGAAGGAGAGCGCGAGGCACACGCGAGAGAAATGACGCAAGCGAGGCGTATATGCAAGAGCGAGAGAGCTGATGCAGCGAGGGAGAGCGCGAGAGCTGATGCAGCGAAGGAGAGCGCGAGAGGCGGACGCGAGAGACTTTTTTTTATAATAATATTTATAGTAATTTTTAATTAATAATAAGATTTTAATAGGAGGAAGGGGAGAGAGGACTTATTCTAAAATATTATACATTTATTTAATATTTAAAATAATGTTTATTTAAAAAATAGGTATGTATACACGTGTGTGTGTGTAAATTTAAAAATTTAAAATATAAAATATAATAATACAATATATATAAAAATATAAATTAATATAAAATGTAAAATATAATAATAATACAATAATAATATAAAAATATAAAATATATAAAGCGGCCGTGAAAGGCTCCTGCATAACAGAAAAAATTTTTTTATTAAATATATTATTCATTTTATGAGTCATTTTATTATTTTATTAATTTATAAATAAAAAGAAATACTTACATGTATTGCATACCAGGCACATATTCCGTGTGAACATTTGGTCCAGCGAGCTATTGCACTCGCTGCACCATCTTCTCAAAAGCTGTTCAAATGTCCCGGTCCTGTGAATGCGGACGACGTCAATCTCCGCATATAGATCTCGCAATCTAATGAAACATCTTGTACACAACATAACTCCATCCCATGGACAATAATAAATATGTATTGAACACATTCTCGTACTACTATCATCCATGGTGATGATTTCCGCTGTGCACAAGCTGTGCACTTTTCTCTCGCTAGTAACGTAACCACACTCGCTATCGTAATCGGAATCGATCGCGGGCTCAATTTCAACGTCCGACCCATCTTCTACAACCACTATCATCTCATCATCACTATCATCAATAATTATAACCTCGTGCTCCATTATTAACAGTCTTAATATATATATATTTAATAGACAATAATGAATTTTTTTAATGTCAATAGGGACAATTCTCTTATAAAAAAATATACACCAATCGATGTACATTTTGTTATATATTTCATCAACTTCGTATGTATACATATACGTGCTAATGTGCGTATGTGTATAATATGCCGTTGTCGTCATCCGAAAAATATAATGTGTCGTTCGGTATACTATACTGTTGTTGCCGCAATGTGTATACTGTGTATAAAAAAAAATTAATCTTGTTTACATTCCGAGCTCGATAAAAGTCATCTATATATATATATATGTACAGGGTGTTTCAGTAAAGTAAATTGTTACAAAAAATCCGCAATAATTTCCACGTCACCCATGATGAGGTACAGGCCTATTCCACTAAAAAAAATTAAGAATAATTTAATAAAAAATTGTTAAATCGTTACAATGTTTAGTTATTTTTTTTACAATTGTATAATTAATATTTATAATTTTATTCGATATAATTGTTTTACTATTATAACGACACACGGTCACAAATATTACGGCATAATGTAGAATAAAAAAAGAATACATCTTTCATTTTTTTACCTATATTATAAACTTGAGATTTTTTTCCGACACGTGCTCTTATACGGAAGAAAAAATATAACACATATACCCGAAATATATTGTCTTTGATATACGTTTAAAAAAATTATATTTTTATCAGTTCTCTCAATAGACTTATTCCACTAAAAAATGTAAAACAAATAAATTATTTAAAAATTATTTATTAAAAATGTGTTAAAATCTTAATATACAATGTTCAAATTTTTCAGCATACATATGAAAATCGGAAATCGTACAGATTCTATTAGTAGGATAACGAGTGAAACTGGACGATATTGAAGCGCTTTGTAATACGCCGTCGAAATCGCTAAATGTAATATCGACAGCAAATATATCTTCTACTTTAGTTATTTCATCATTTGAAATCGTTGTATTTCGATCGTCATAATTTTGCACTAATACTTTACCGCATTTTATATATCGTTTCCCACACACACTTTTGCAACATACTCGCAAAAACAATTTTTCGTTATTAGACCACTTACTACCCCAAACACCAAAAATTAATGAATGTTTATTGTTAAAGACGTGATAAATTTTACGTTCCGGTTGACTCAATACAAGACCTTCTTTTCGTGCAAGTTTTATTAAAGATTGTTTATTCGTTTCTTTTAAAGAGTGAAAAGAACGTTCGGTAAAAGTGTTAGCTAAAGTGAAACGTAAATTGTTATACTTATCCAATGATAAATTGCGATAATCTATATAAATAATTTTTCGACCTAATTTCTTTTTTCCTACATATATAATAGCGTCACATTCAAAATTACGATTTAATTGATTATACTTAAAATTATTTTGAATTCGATTTAATACAGTTTTAGAAATTGTCATGACACGATTGTCGCCATACTGAAACTCTATATTATTATTTTTACAATTACATTTTATCGTGCCTAGTACACCGTTTGGAATCATCGTCGCGTACTTTTTATATACCGAAGTATTAATATATTCTAAACAATTTAATACATATTGTTTAAACACATATTTACATTTTATCAATTTTTGTTTCACATTATCATCATAACGTTTGGCCTTTTTATTATTATCGAGTTGAAGACTGTTCGACGTACTTGTATCATTTTTATTATCGCTCTCGTCGGATTCATTATCGGACGATGAATAAGTATTATCGTTATAACGATCCGCGACACTTTCGACTTTATTTTCTTTTACAAGTGTGACATTTACAACATCATTCGATATAACTTTACAAAATGACGAAAACGTCGAATGTGACGGTTGCGGCGAACCGTTATCGGCATTGCAATTATCTCTGTCGCTGTTCTCGCCATCTTTCTCATTATTTCCTTTTTTTCATTCACTATTATCATATATTTTACACTCATTAGACGCGATAGAATTTTTATCAATAGTTATATTGTTGGAATATAAATTTGTTGTCGTATTCATTCGCGATAGGTTGATCCGTTGTAAATCGTCCAATGTCTTTTCCCGCTGTGACGGTTGCTGCATCGATAGATTCTTGAAAGACACCACCGGAAGTGTCGAATCCACGCGATGTAAATTCAACATCGGCAGGCCCGGTTTCGGCAATGTAGCTACTACGATTGTCCAGTAAGAATTCGTTTGTAGGAAAAAAATAATCTTTATTTAGTGTTAGCATATTTATTAATATTAAAAAAACAGATATGTCAAATTTTTATTATCATTTATGTTATTTTACAAATTGAAAAAACACATTTTCGCAATATTGACAAATATTTTTTTTAATTTTATTTATTCGCAAGTTTTCAAAAAAGTCTAGATAAATTTATTAATATAAAACAAACAAATTTTTATTATAATTTACGTTATTTTACAAATTGAAAAAACACATTTTCGCAATATTGACAAATATTTTTTTTAATTTTATTTATTCGCAAGTTTTCAAAAAAGTCTAGATAAATTTATTAATATAAAACAAACAGATATGTCAAATTTTTATTATCATTTATGTTATAGCCAATCATACCATATTGATATTACGTTTTAATTTAAGTAGAGCGTTTGAATGATAATTTTCTTTGTCATTTTATTTTCACATTCATTTATGTTATTTTACAAATTGAAAAAACACATTTTCACAATACTAACAAATATTTTTTTAATTTTATTTATTCGCGTTTTCAAAAAAATCTCGATAAATCGCGCATATTTAATATACCTGACATACGCTATAAAAATTATTATTAAAAATACTTACTACCATTTAACGTTGTTGTCGCTGTCGCGGCTGGTGTTGTGGAATGTTGTAACAACGGTGATAGCGTTGATACCGCAGGATTCATATTCGACGAAGATATAGTAGCGATCGCGGTATTTAATTCATCTATCGATGACTGATTAACGGGCGACGATGAGTTCGAACGTAATTTTTTGGTACACACGTATTCCGACGTATTTACCGATGTTGCTGCTTCGTCCTCTCTTTTTCTCTTAAGCGTTAAACATAATTCATATTTCACTTTTGACTTGTCAGTAAAGGTGCACTGTTGTGACTGTTGTTGTTGCTGCTGTTGCTGTTGCTCGTTCGACGATTATTGTTGAAAGTGATTTTTATTTGTTTTTAACCATAACGATGTTTGAATTTCATTAAATATACAATGCAGTTTTTTTCCTCGTTTTTCTAACACTTCGTGACGTTGTTGAACCAATTTATGAAATTGTTTAACATCGTCTCGTAATTTTATACATTCTTCGGATAAGTTGTTTAAATTTTTACAAAGTTGAGAACACTTTTCGTTATCCATTAATAATTCCATCATTACGATAATGTTAATCACAAAAACACTAATCTATGTATTAATTGTGCAAACGAAGAAATTTTAATCACATTGACTCACTCTGTCACTCGATCGGTACAAATGCTCGTTTTTCATTAAAGGAACTCCTCGCACGTTTTTTAGCAGCGGCGAATCTTTCTATGCGTATACGTATTAGAAAATTTGAGGAAGGGATTATCTTAATGTTTCCTTACCAAGAAACTCCCTCGCGTGTTTTTAGCAGCGGCGAATCGTTCCATACACAAACGTATCGAATTGCAAAGTGACGAGCGGTGAATTTCTTCATGCGCGCATACATATCAAATGGAGAACTAATTATCTCAACTAATATAAGTATTTTTTTTCAAGAAACTCCCTCGCGTGTTTTTTAGCAGCGGCGAATCTTTCTATGCGTATACGTATTAGAAAATTTGGGGAAGGGATTATCTTAATGTTTCCTTACCAAGAAACTCCCTCGCGTGTTTTTTAGCAGCGGCGAATCTTTCTATGCGTATACGTATTAGAAAATTTGGAGAAGGGATTATCTTAATGTTTCCTTACCAAGAAACTCCCTCGCGTGTTTTTTAGCAGCGGCGAATCTTTCCATACACAAACGTATCGAATTGCAAAGTGACGAGCGGTGAATTTCTTCATGTGCGCATACATATCAAATGGAGAAGTAATTATATCAACTGATATAAGTATTTTTTTTCAAGAAACTTCCTCGCGTGTTTTAGCAGCGGCGAATCTTTCCATACACAGACGTATCAAATTGCAAAGTAACGAGCGGTGAAAGATAAACCGACGATCTGACAGGCGAGAGAAACATATCCCGAGACAGTTCCATCGTAAAAGTAAAGAATAAATACAGAACTTGAGAAGCAAACAGAGATCAACTCATAAAATTCAAACTATAACTCATTATATTCTAAGAAGTTAAACTATAGTCGACGGTTCTCTAAACGAAACCGACAGTCGAAGACTAATAAAGATTAAGAAGAAAGATTAACAACGATAACCGAACCTAAACAATTCTCGCCTGACAGTTCGTCGTTACGCGATATCTGCCTGATTGTGAGATAAATTCGAGAGGGTAATAAAAATATCGACCTCACTTGACTACAACAAATTCTTCATTGGTCGAAACCTAGAGTCCTAAACAAAAGCTCTAACCAATCGTGGTAATTGTAAAATTAAAAGAGACGCCTCCGGGACCCAAAGGGGCGTCATTGAAAAATTTCCTATTCGTCAGGAAATGTTAATAAACCAATGGTTAGGAGGAGCAAGAAGGTTGATATACCCGCGACATTCCTCGGGAGAGCAGCTTTTACTCCGGACTCTTGAGCATAATTTTCCGCACACGACTTATCCGGGCCTCATACTTACAAGGGGAGGTCGCGGTTGACTCTTCACCGATTTTGATCTCCTTTGGTATGGTGAATCTACATCGAAAAAAAGTTGCTCCGTGTTCGAGCTTTTCGTCCAATGCGCCTTGTAAAAAAAATTTTTTTTTTCCCGAAGTTTAGAGAAATTGTCAGGTTCGTTACGAGGCCTAAAGAAAGACACACTTTTGATCGGTGCCGCTAGTGCAGCGGCAGAACACAAGAATAGTAATCCCGGGATCCCAGGTTCAGAACTTTGGGCTGTCATAATTTTTTTTTTTTTTTTTAATAACGTATTATTTATTATGATAAATAAATATTCGGCATATTTTTATCGTTAGTTATGCATATATCTCTTTATATATTTAAAATTAATAAAATGATCGTAATATAAATAAAATATTTTTATAGAGAAATATTTTTAGAAATATTTTTACTTTTTAAAGATTTATACATTTTTTCAAATTTTCTTTAATCTAATAATGTTAGAATATACACTTTTCATAGCTTTACAAAATTTAATTTATTACTCATTATTATTTTCTGCTTCAATATGTAACAAATATGTCATAAATATATAAGTAAGATATTTTCTAACCGACCTTCTAGAACCCTTATTAGTAGAGAGGATCAGACGACCCTCTCCTCTCCCTCCAACGTTCCTTACACTTTCACAACCAGCGGTTGCATCCTGCGGTTCACAGCAGGTAGAAAATCCGAATTTTGTAAAGCTATGAAAAGTGTGTATATTCTAACATTATTAGATTAAAGAAAATTTGAAAAAATGTATAAATCTTTAAAAAGTAAAAATATTTCTAAAAATATTTCTCTATAAAAATATTTTATTTATATTACGATCATTTTATTAATTTTAAATATATAAAGAGATATATGCATAACTAACGATAAAAATATGCCAAATATTTATTTATCATAATAAATAATAATGTTATTAAAAAAAAAAAAAAAAAAAAAAAATTATGACAGACCAAAGTTCTGAACCTGGGATCCCGGGATTACTATTCTTGTGCTCTGCCGCTGCACTAGCGGCATCGATCAAAAGTGTGTCTTTCTTTAGGCCTCGTACCGAACCTGACAATTTCTCTAAACTTCGGGAAAAAAAAAATTTTTTTTACAAGGCGCATTGGACGAAAAGCTCGAACACGGAGCAACTTTTTTTCGATGTAGATTCACCATACCAAAGGAGATCAAAATCGGTGAAGAGTCAACCGCGACCTCCCCTTGTTAGACCTTTTCAGACTTTTCGAACACGATTCATTTGAAAATTCGGACTCGCTCGAACGCGGATTTCGACGCTCGGTTTATGTGTGAATAAAAACAGAGAGTGAGTGCGACAGCGACAGTGAACAATAGCGAGTTCAAAAAAACCGGATACGGATCAAGCCAGATCTTCACCTTGAGGCGCTCGACTAGACGCAACTCCGTTTTTTCGAATATTCCATCAGCGCACCTCATATAAGAAGTAAGTTATCAAGTGTGCTACATTCCCACTTCTATAATTAAAAATAATTCTGGGACTTCAATTAAATTATATTTGCTTTCCTCTTTTTTTTATTTATTAATTTATTACTCTCTTTCATTCTCCTCTCTCTCTCTCTCTCTCCTCTCTCTCTCTCTCTCTCTCTCTCTCTCTCTCTCTCTCTCGAAATCACTCTGGATTTCCCGCGATAGCGGAGCAATCCGTGATTTCTACCATCCCCTCATCTCTCGAAATCACTCTGGATTTCCCGCGATAGCGGAGTACACTGTATGAGTTAGTGTTCGGAAAAATAGCCAGAATTCCTTCGAACGAGCTTTTACCTCAGAACGATCAATTAGCGAACTATAGCGATTATCTGATAAACATCGTGACGCAACTTCACGCAATTCAAAGGAACGCTCGTGAAAACGTTATCGAAGCAAAACATAGATCGAAAAAATACTACGACAAGACGATTAATACACAAGAGTTTAAACCAGGAGATCACGTATTTCTCTTAAAATACCCGAAACCAGGAAAATTCGGAGATCAGTATACAGAATCACACGAAGTGTTAGAGATATTGAATAGAAATAATGTTAAAATTAAAATAAAGAAAAATAGTCGGATTGTACATCCAAACCGATTGCGCGTTTCTCATATTAAAATAAGTGATAATCAACTACAAGTATAAAAAGGAAAGACAATAATAAACAATTAAATTAAATATAAAAAAATGTTTAACAAGAAAAATTTTATTAACAACGGCCAGGAAACTGGAATCGTAAGAAGAAAGGCATTCCGCCATTACAAACCCCCATTCTCACTTAGCATATAATATGGCAATGCTCACAGATTATCCATCAACACCACAATAAAAATTTTTTTATATTTCGATCCCTACAGAAATGGAAGTGCCCTACATCGACACGGACTTCCTGACCCGTAGTCGCCTGGAGGTAACTGTAGTAAGAGCAGAATCACCGCTCCTCTTCTGGGCGCAATTAAAAAATAGTAAAAAAGATCTTCTAGAAATGGAAGAAGAACTCCAGTTCCGAATGGAAAGAAGAGCCAGTTCCTTATATATTTTCCCAGAGCACATGAGAGAAAATATGGACGTTGTGGTGAAGGACCACAAAATTTGGCGACGAGGATTTATTAAAAACATAATCGAGAGCACGGGAATGGTTCATGTAATACTCGGCGATTGGGGAAGGGTAGTATGTCGTCGAGCGCCCGACGTCTACCGCCTCGAAGACTCGAAGATCGATTCAAAGAGTTATCCTGGCAAGCCTTATTATGCGGATTAGCCCATACCACGTCCCTTAACAAAGAAACAACGTGGCCAAGAAAAACAAGAGAATTGTGCCGACTGCTCCTAGAAGGACAAGAGGGGTGGATAAATATAGTCCACCCTTTAAGAGATGGAGCAGCCTTGGTGAAGCTGTACATGCACAATAACAATAAATTCTGCAGTCGAACATATAACTTCGGAGACGCACTCATCCGAATGAACCACGCCGACCTTTCTTCAAAACTCACCTCGGACGTCGAACCTGCGGTCTGAAAAAAAAATTTCTTTTATACTTATATACTACGTAAATTTATACACTAAGAAAATTATATATTAAGAACTCGCATATTAAGAAATATGACATTCATATTCTTCACACGCATATTACTAAAATTGTTAACCCTTTTTCTTTTAAGAATTACTTCGAATAATATTCTTCAAATTTATTTTTAGAATAAACGTTTATACATATACATATACACGCGTTATAATTATCTAATCTAATTTTTAATCTGTACTAGTAATTTTAATAACACACATATATATTATAAATATAAGATAGAAACAACTGTATCGTTAATTTTACATTGAGCGATTTAAACCTATTTTATGCTATCTTCTAAAAATAAAAGGGGGGGATAGTTACAAAAAATTTACTCTATTCATTTCTATGAGTATATACATTCTTTTTACGACTACCTCATATTCTTTCTATCGTATTTTTCTGTCATTAACCGTTTCATTATTTCCATTAACTCATTAAAATATTAGCGACAATAATAATTATAAGCAATATTGTATTACATTTTTTATAATTATCAACTATATATATATATATTCCTTATATATTATATTATTAATAACCCATATATACATTCTACAAGAATCTTGAAAAGAGCCATTTTCCTTTTTTTTATTTTTACTTTTTTTCGTTCTCTCATAGTCACTCGCCC
The DNA here is from genome assembly GCF_030444845.1 of Prenolepis imparis. Taxonomy (NCBI): domain Eukaryota; kingdom Metazoa; phylum Arthropoda; class Insecta; order Hymenoptera; family Formicidae; genus Prenolepis; species Prenolepis imparis. The sequence continues at coordinate 2,496,250 of NW_028141166.1, read as the reverse complement.
ACCGGTTGTAAAATTAAAAAAAAGGGGGATATAGAAAAATGTCGGTATACCATCGCCTCTTGTGGACCCCTGATATAAAAGGAGAAGAATAACACGGACCCATCGATGGAGTAAGACCGAGTGACTATACCGAAGCATACGAGTACCTCATGGAACTCAAATGTGTAATTGCGCTAGAAGAAAAGCTTTACCAAAACATTAATAGTAACTACAAAATCTGTACCACGTGTTATGACAAAACACCAGACGAATACAAGAACACATACGTATTCCTGGCAACACACAACCTAGTACACAAAGACTCAGCAGACGATCAAACTCATTGCGTCTATTGCGATAAAAGAATTGTACAGATAAAATCCGCACACGAATGCAGAGGTTGCATCGAAGAATACCTGCATACTCCCAGAGACTACCTAGACGAAGGATGGGGATCGGAAGTGATTCAACGATGGCGAGAAGATATTTGAAAATTCGGCCTCGCTCGAACGCAGATTTCGACGCTCGTTGTGCGACAGCGATAGTGAACAATGGTGAGTTCACAAAACCGAATACTTATCAAGTCAGTTCTCCACCTTGAGGCGCTTAACTCGACGCAACTCCGTTTTTCGAATATTTCATCAGCGCATCCCATATGAGAAGTAAGTTATCAAATGTGCTACATTCCCACCTCTATACTTAAAAATAATTCTGGGACTTCAATTAAATTATATTTGCTTTCCTTTTTTTTGATTTATTAATTTATTACCCTTGTTTACTTCTAACTCTGAAAAAGTCTTTTCTCCCTCCATCCTTATCTCTCTCTCTTTTGAAATCACTCTGGATTTCCCGCGATAGCGGAGCAATCCGTGATTTCTTTCATCTCCTCGTATCTCGAAATCATTCTGGATTTCCCGCGATAGCGGAGCAATCCGTGCAGACGTATCAATTTGCGAAATTATTCTCATATTTTATAAAATACGTAGAATTTGTATCATTATATTATACACAGACGTATCAAAGAAAGGAAAATTATTTTAATCGGTATAAACATTTTTTCAAAGAATTTCCCTTTCTCCGATACGTTTTAACAACGGTAAATTTTATCATTTTTTTTCTGGTTTTTTTATGATCTTAATCGAAGAGAAAGAGAGAGAGAGAGGTAGGGAGAGTTATAAATTGAAGCGTCGCACTGTGTCTATAGCAAACCGGAAATCTAATTCGCGTCGAAAATGTTAAGAGAAAATTTAAAAAAAAAACACGAATTTTTTTATTTTTACAGATAATGATAATCTTCGCTAATAGTATAGAATTTTGCGATCTACAGGAGGAGGGATAAATTATCATCGTTGTATCGAAGTAATTTTCCTAATAAGACGCTCTGTGTTCGTAAATCTATTACTTCTCTTTCGCCATCGGGTAAAAGGCTTCTTTTTTTTTCTTCAACATTGTGCTTTAGCGCAGCTATTATAGCGCGAGGCGCGAAGCGAAGCGGAGTGGCCGAAGCTCGGAGCCGCGAGGAGGAGCGAGGAGTGAAGCGGCCGCAGGTCCGCGGAACGACCGAGCGACGAGCGAGCGGCGTAGAGCGAAGGCCGACGAAGCGCAGCAGAGGCGCCGAGCGCGATCACATTTTTCTCGTACGTATCACAATTTTGTTAATTTTTATATTATATTTATATACATGGTGATCCCGAACGTTCCAGCCAGACTTTGAGATCTTATAGGAAATTTAATTCTGAACAAAAATTTCCTATAAACATGGGTCGAAAAATGCTTCCTTAAGAAATTATCGCTCAAAAACCTCTGATAAAGGAAGAACAAAAGGTGAAAAGAAAATGAAATTTAATAAATTTCTTGAAAAAAAACGATCGATATAGAAAATAAAGATCTTTTTCTTTTATGAAAATAAAATAAAATTTTTTAAACTAAAATAGCACGTAATAGTAGAAAATGAATAAAGACGTGAAATAACTAACTGTTCTCAAAATGCCCCCCTCCCCTAGCTCCAAACACTTTCGGCATCGAGTAATTACCGATCTAGTCGCTTTACGGATTTCCTCCTGATTCAACATTAATCGATCAAAAGTCGTATTTATTTGTTAAATCAGATGTTCACAATGAGACTCGATTGGCGTTGAGTAAACTTCATTTTTCACTCTTCCCCACAAGTAAAAATCTAAATGGAAAAATGTGCTTCACCAATTTTCAAAACTTCCCGACTTAATTCCATTTAAAACTCCCCATTACCTGAACTTATAGAGAATCCTCTGAGGAGGAATAATTGTTGTAAGTATTTCTTTTTAATTTTAAAAATTATTAAAATAATAAAAAATTTTCTGTTATGCAGGAGTCCTCGCCCGGTCGCCTCCAGCGCCTCGCAGCAGCCACACCTATACTCTATATTTTTCAAAAAATAACAAGTGAGAAACAATGGAGTTTGAAAGTGATATTTTCGGACCAAATTTTTGGAAGGCCCTGATGACTAATTTTTTTACAAGGATGCCCTTCTTAGGGCTTCGTAAAATGTTTGACACCGAATCTTGGAAGATTCACTTTTTAGAAAATATATTGAGAGTTCTTTTCCTTTTCTTCACACTGTCGGTAAGTTTTATTGTGTATTATTTTATTATTATCATTATTATCAATAAATTTGTTAATTTATTAAATTTGTTAATTTTCGGAAGACGACCGAGGAATCCATTCAAATCGGTGGATATATTAATATAAGAAGGATGCAACAAATACGCAATTATCGGTGATGCGATCGGCAGGAGTTGATCGAGCTGTGGGGTGACACGGAGGCAATCAGAGAATGGGCTCCAGATTATTGGTGGAATGACATCTTCTGCCTCCGCAAATTGTTTCGGGAGGAACCGTATCCTCCCGAACCTGTCCCGGAGGCATTATGGGCCTAGTGAAAATTTCTTTTTAATTAAAAAATAATTAATAAATATATAATCAATATAAAAAAAAAAAAAAATCTATCATGCAGAGGTCTTGCCACCCTGCTGCCCGACTGCCCGGCCATCCCACCACCACCGCAGTTGCAGCCGCCGCCTCGTAGCACGTCGCAGTCGCTGCCCCACAATCGACCAGCTATTTAAGTTTTATACTTTATATTTTATATTTAAATTTTATATTAATTATATTTTATCAATTTTATTATATTTATATCAATTATATTCATATTTTATATTATTATTATATTCGTATTTTTTATCATTCTTATATTTTTAAACACACACACACACACACAAAATTGTATTATTGCACACATACCTATTTTATAAATAAATATTATTTTAAATATTAAATAAATGTATTTATTTTAAAATTCCTCTCTCCCCTTCCTAATCCTAAAATATTAATTTAAAAAAATTAAAAGAAAAAAATATTAATTAAAAAAAAAACTCTCTCGCGTGCGCCTCTCTCTTTGCGTTCTCCTTCGCCGCATCATCTCGCGACCGCTATCTCTCTCTTGCGTACGCCTCTCTCTTTGCGTTCTCCATCGCCGCATCATCTCGCTATCTAGCCATCTCGCACTATCTCGCGACCGCTATCTCTCTCCTTCGCGTGCGTCATCTCTCTCTCATGACCGCATGAAACTTTTTGGGTGATGGGTCCGCGGAGAGAGAGGAACGCGAAGGAGAGCGCGAGGCACACGCGATGAGTTTGATCGTCTGCTGAGTCTTTGTGTACTAGGTTGTGTGTTGCCAGGAATACGTACGTGTTCTTGTATTCGTCTGGTGTTTTGTCATAACACATGGTACAGATTTTGTAGTTACTATTAATGTTTTGGTAAAGCTTTTCTTCTAGCGCAATTACACATATGAGTTCCATGAGGTACTCGTATGCTTCGGTATAGTCACTACGGTCTTACTCCATCGATGGGTCCGTGGTATTCTTCTCCTTTTATATCAGGGGTCCACAAGAGGCGATGGTATACCGACATTTTTCTATATCCCCCCTTTTTTTTAATTTTACAACCGGTGGGCGAGTGACTATGAAAGAACGAAAAAAAAGTAAAAATAAAAAAAAGGAAAATGGCTCTTTTCAAGATTCTTGTAGAATGTATATATGGGTTATTAATAATATAATATATAAGGAATATATATATATATATATAGTTGATAATTATAAAAAATGTAATACAATATTGCTTATAATTATTATTGTCGCTAATATTTTAATGAGTTAATGGAAATAATGAAACGGTTAATGACAGAAAAATACGATAGAAAGAATATGAGGTAGTCGTAAAAAGAATGTATATACTCATAGAAATGAATAGAGTAAATTTTTTGTAACTATCCCCCCCTTTTATTTTTAGAAGATAGCATAAAATAGGTTTAAATCGCTCAATGTAAAATTAACGATACAGTTGTTTCTATCTTATATTTATAATATATATGTGTGTTATTAAAATTACTAGTACAGATTAAAAATTAGATTAGATAATTATAACGCGTGTAGATGTATATGTATAAACGTTTATTCTAAAAATAAATTTGAAGAATATTATTCGAAGTAATTCTTAAAAGAAAAAGGGTTAACAATTTTAGTAATATGCGTGTGAAGTATATGAGTATGTCATATTTCGTAATATGCGAGTTCTTAATATATAATTTTCTTAGTGTATAAATTTACGTAGTATATAAGTATAAAAGAAATTTTTTTTTCAGACCGCAGGTTCGACGTCCGAGGTGAGTTTTGAAGAAAGGTCGGCGTGGTTCATTCGGATGAGTGCGTCTCCGAAGTTATATGTTCGACTGCAGAATTTATTGTTATTGTGCATGTACAGCTTCACCAAGGCTGCTCCTTCTCTTAAAGGGTGGACTATATTTATCCACCCCTCTTGTCCTTCTAGGAGCAGTCGGCACAATTCTCTTGTTTTTCTTGGCCACGTTGTTTCTTTGTTAGGGGACGTGGTATGGGCTAATCCGCATAATAAGGCTTGCCAGGATAACTCTTTGAATCGATCTTCGAGTCTTCGAGGCGGTAGACGTCGGGCGCTCGACGACATACTACCCTTCCCCAATCGCCGAGTATTACATGAACCATTCCCGTGCTCTCGATTATGTTTTTAATAAATCCTCGTCGCCAAATTTTGTGGTCCTTCACCACAACGTCCATATTTTCTCTCATGTGCTCTGGGAAAATATATAAGGAACTGGCTCTTTTTTCCATTCGGAACTGGAATTCTTCTTCCATTTCTAGAAGATCTTTTTTACTATTTTTTAATTGCGCCCAGAAGAGGAGCGGTGATTCTGCTTTTACTACAGTTATCTCCAGGCGACTACGGGTCACGAAGTCCGTGTCGATGTAGGGCACTTCCATTTCTGTAGGGATCGAAATATAAAAATATTTTTATTGTGGTGTTGATGGATAATCTGTGAGCATTGCCATATTTGTAGCGGAATGACGAAAGCTATGTACATCGCGGTAATATACAAAGGTCTAAGAACGCTGCGAGTTATTTAGGCGACCGCTCAACGCCGCGGTCTTCCCTTATGATGCGTAAGCGAAGAAAGCCGTCACTATCGGTTTATCTTTAGCGTAGCGCTGTAAACAGGCGGCCGATCCTTATTCGATTTCAAGAGCGACTAGCGTTAGACGACGGGTCTTTTGACTTGCGATAAACAACCACCTAGATAGCGAGCTCGAGAACGTCTCGAGCAGACTCCTCAGTTAAGATTGGTCGACGACGGATCAGCGCTCTGTGTAACCGAAATATACCTCCCGAATAAATGTGGTTTTGATTAATTTACTACTTTCTACAATAATTAGACCTTTGCCCCTTACAAAGTCAGAAGTGGGATTCACCTGTGTGCGTCCGATGTTACGAAGTTCGGTATCCGGAAGAAGTTCTTTATGTGTGTGATTTACCGATGTTACGAAGTCCGGTACGAAGTCGCGTGTCCGGAAGAAGTTCTTTATGTGTGTGATTTATGAGTGCCCTTACGTGTTTATGTTGAAATTTTCGAGGGTGATTGCGATTACGAGACTGCGATACCCTATTTACGATAGACTAAGCAAAGCGGCTTAGTAATTACGAGTGTGACACTGTTTCAAACGACAGACCACGATGAGTACGCCAACGGTCGCCGACCTTAAGGAGATACTAAAGGGCAGGAATTTGCCGACGACGGGCACGAAGGCCGAATTGATGAAGCGATTACTAGACGCAGGAGTTCCGCCCGAGGAGTTACAAGCGACGGAACCGGCATCGACCAGAGCGCATGAGATGCGAGACGACGAGCCTCGGCCAGGGACGAGCGTCGAGAACGTCGTCCCGTCGGCAAGAGAGATCGAGCTGTTAAGGAAGGAGCGAGATCTAGCAGAGCGCGAGATCGAACTCTTGAGAAGGGAGCTCGAGTTAGCGAGGATGACGCCACCGCGGGAAGGAAACGTGCTCGATCGAACTGGTGTAAGAAAGTGGCAGGACCTCAAGGATCTTATCGGTGAATTCAACGGTAGTGAATTGGACTACGACCGCTGGGAGAGGCAGGCGAAGATGCTGCTCGTTTCCTACGAATTAGACGACCACAAGGCGAAAGCGCTGATATGCAGCAAGCTATCCGGCAAGGCGCTCAAGTGGTATCACTCAAGGATCGACTGCGTCGAGCTAGGTTGTGACGACCTTTTCCGAGAACTACGAAGGATGTACGCACAACAAGCAGATCCACTGATGTTACGGCGCCAATTGGAAGCAAGAATGTGGAACGCAGGCGAGACCTTTGCGGACTACCTCCACGACAAAATGACCCTCGCAAATAAAGTGCCGGTGACAGGCGGCGAGGCGATTAGCTACATCATCGAGGGTATACCGAGCCAGGAGCTACGCACGCAAGCCCGAGTACAGTGCTATCAGTCGACAGAGGAGATGCTGAAAGCATTTGCGAACGTCCCGGCCCCGAAGGGAACTTTCCGATAATCGGCTACGACGACGGGAAAGAGCAAGCTGCAGAGCAAGGAGCAGAAGCCCAAGGAGACGAGCCCCAGGAAATGCTACAACTGCAACGAGGAAGGTCACATCGCGGCGAAGTGCACGAAACCTAAACGGGAACGAGGATCGTGCTACAAATGCGGCAAATTGGGACACCGAGCAGCCCAATGCGATTTTGTCAAGGATTCCACCAAGGAAGGCGTTCACTGTCTGGCGCGCGAGCGGATAGAATGCGACGATTTTCAACGGAAAGTCGAGCTTCAGATAAGTACTAAGGACAGTGCCGTTAGTGTTAGTTTTGACGCGTTGATTGATTCAGGCAGCCCTATTTCCTTCGTAAAAGAGCGATATGTCCCGCGAGAATGTATAACCGTTGAGATAGACCGGGATCGATTTGTCGGTATAAATGGTAGCGATTTAAGAACGATAGGCTGTATAGAGGCTACGATTATTTTTGAACACGAGAAGTACGCGATAATATTGCGAGTCGTCCCTGATGATACAATGCAAAGTTCGATTATATTGGGACGCGATTTCATGAAAAAGGCGAAATTATCGATAGGCAGCGATCGAGAAATAATCGATATTATGAATATTAATCTTGATAGAGATGTCGGTATGTCGGTGGATGATATGCAAGTTAACGACCATCTTCCATTTGAAGTGAAGCAACGAGCGCGCGATTTATTAGAAGCGAATTATATAAATGCCCCGAGGCCATCACGGCCGGCAGTGGAAAATATCATGTCGCTCACCCTTACGAATAATGAACCGTTCTATTGCAAGCCACGTAAGCTTTCGTATTATGAAAAAGGTAAACTACGAGAAATTTTAGATGAGCTGATCGCGAAAGGAATTATCAAAGAAAGTACGTCCGAATACGCGTCACCTATTGTATTGACGAAGAAAAAGAATGGAGAGTTGAGAATGTGCGTGGACTTTAGGAGACTAAATAAAGTTACTACGCGTGATCATTTCCCGCTTCCGCTGATCGAGGACCAATTAGATCTGTTAGAGGGCAAAAAATACTTTACTACACTCGACCTTAAAGACGGTTTTTTTCCACGTAAAAATGCACGAGAAATCGGTTAAATATACCTCGTTCGTTACGCCGTTTGGACAATATGAGTACGTAAGAATGCCTTTCGGTTTGAAGGGTGCTCCCCTCAAATTCCAACGTTATGTCACCGAGATCTTTAAAGAACAAATCAACACGGGAGATATCTCAGTTTATCTAGATGACTTTCTTATTGCTACGGAAATCATTGAGCATCATTTTCGGGTGTTGCGAAAAATTTTTGAATTACTTGTCGCGAACCGATTAGAACTACGGCTAGACAAATGTCGATTTTTGCAGACAAGACTAGATTATTTAGGTTATACAATTACTGATAAAGGTGTTCGCCCAACGGACCGGGGCCTTGAGGCAGTGGAGAATTTCCCGATTCCGCGAAGCGTTCGAGACATGCAAAGTTTCCTAGGCCTATGCTCCTACTTCCGAAAATTCGTAGAGAACTTTTCTATTGTGGCTAAGCCGTTGTACGACGTCACTAGAAAAAATGCCGATTTTCAATTCAGAGAAGTGGAGAACCGGGCTTTCGAGTCGCTAAAAAATCGTTTAATGAATGCGCCTATCTTGAGTATATATTCTCCACAAAGCGAAACCGAACTACATTGCGACGCAAGCGCGGTTGGTTTCGGCGCGATCTTGTTGCAAAAGAAATTGGACCGGAAGTTACACCCAATCTTTTATTTTTCAAAGAGAACAACGGACATCGAATCGAAATATCATAGTTATGAGTTGGAAACGCTGGCGATAATCTATGCGCTCCGACGATTCCGCACGTACTTACTCGGAATTAAATTTAAAATAATTACCGATTGCCAAGCCCTGAGTTTGACACTGAATAAAAAAGAGACGAATCCGCGTATAGCGCGATGGGTACTGGAGATGCAGAATTTCGATTATGTCTTGGAGCATAGAGCCGGCTCGCGTATGTTGCACGTTGACGCACTGAGTCGTCAGATATTAGTTGTCGAGGATAATTCGTTTGATAAAAACCTCTCTTTATGCCAAAGCGACGATCCGTTAATTTCACAGATTCGGACAGAATTAGAACACTCGGAAGGCAAGTTTTTTGAAATGAGGAATGGGCTGGTATACCGAAAGCAAAAGGGAAAAATATTGTTCTATGTACCGGCAATGCTAGAATCTAATGTCATTCATAAGTATCATAACGAAATGAGCCACGTCGGTTCTGAGAAAACGACCCGGAATATACTAAATAATTATTGGTTCCCGGAGATAAGATCGAAAGTCGATAAATATATCAAGAGCTGTTTGAAGTGCATTGCGTTCACGCCTAATTCGGGAAGGCCTGAGGGAACACTGCATAGTATACCGAAGGGTACCGTGCCGTTCGCCACACTACACATCGATCATTTATCGCCCGCGTCGCGATCGAAGTCATCCAAAGCACAGTATATCCTTTTAGTCGTTGACGCGTTTACTAAGTATGTAAAACTGTACGCTACCAAGAACACAAGCACTTCCGAGGTCATAAAGAATCTCCGATCTTACTTCAGGCATTACAGTCGACCCTTACGTATCGTGTCAGATCGAGGCAGCTGTTTTACGTCCCGCGAATTTAAAGAATTCATAAACGAGCACAATATTCAGCACATTGAGGTCGCCACTGCCTCACCTCAAGCGAACGGTCAAGTCGAAAGATACAACCGCACAATATTGCCTATGATAGCGAAGCTAGCAGATGAGCGAAACATTCAGTGGTTTAACGTCCTTGAAGACGTAGAATTTGCCTGTAACAACACCATTTCGAAGGCCACGAATGAAAGCCCGAGCATATTACTTTTCGGGGTACGTCAACGAGGAAATATGGTGGACGGTTAGAATTGTTAGACGCGTTAGAAGCAGGCGAACATATCGACGTAGCCCGTGATTTAATAGAGACGCGCAAACAAGCGAGCGAGCGAATTAAAGAAAATCAAGAGACGAACAAACGCGTTTATAACCGGAAGCATAAAGATCCGAAGAAGTATGTGGTAGGAGATAAAGTAATGGTCCGAAATTTTGATTGTACGCCCGGGGCATCACAAAAATTAATCCCGCGCTACAAAGGACCTTATCAAATAAGCCGTGTTTTAAGAAACGATCGTTATGTATTAACCGACGTCGAAGACCACCAGTTAACAAATACTCCCTACTGCGGTACATGGGAGGCGGCGAACATGCGATTATGGAATCCATGTTAATTAAGTATAGGATAACACTGTATAGATTTAAGATAACATAAAAGAATTTTCTTTATAATCTTTAATTAAGTTCTGTATCAGATACTAAGCGATTACTTACGTTAAAATAAGCATCGTTATTTCTTTTACTTTACGTACAATTAGTTTGTCATTTGTGTTTTATTTTTATAACAATTCTAGTTTTAATCGAGACGATTAAGGGTCAGGCTGGCCGAATTGTAGCGGAATGACGAAAGCTATGTACATCGCGGTAATATACAAAGGTCTAAGGACGCTGCGAGTTATTTAGGCGACCGCTCAACGCCGCGGTCTTCCTTTATGATGCGTAAGCGAAGAAAGCCGTCACTATCGGTTTATCTTTAGCGTAGCGCTGTAAACAGGCGGCCGATCCTTATTCGATTTCAAGAGCGACTAGCGTTAGACGACGGGTCTTTTGACTTGCGATAAACAACCACCTAGATAGCGAGCCCGAGAACGTCTCGAGCAGACTCCTCAGTTAAGATTAGTCGACGACGGATCAGCGCTCTGTGTAACCGAAATATACCTCCCGAATAAATGTGGTTTTGATTAATTTACTACTTTCTACAATAATTAGACCTTTGCCCCTTACATATTATATGCTGAGTGAGAATGGGGGTTTGTAATGGCGGAATGCCTTTCTTCTTACGATTCCGGTTTCCTGGCCGTTGTTAATAAAATTTTTCTTGTTAAACATTTTTTTATATTTAATTTAATTGTTTATTATTGTCTTTCCTTTTTATACTTGTAGTTGATTATCACTTATTTTAATATGAGAAACGCGCAATCGGTTTGGATGTACAATCCGACTATTTTTCTTTATTTTAATTTTAACATTATTTCTATTCAATATCTCTAACACTTCGTGTGATTCTGTATACTGATCTCCGAATTTTCCTGGTTTCGGGTATTTTAAGAGAAATACGTGATCTCCTGGTTTAAACTCTTGTGTATTAATCGTCTTGTCGTAGTATTTTTTCGATCTATGTTTTGCTTCGATAACGTTTTCACGAGCGTTCCTTTGAATTGCGTGAAGTTGCGTCACGATGTTTATCAGATAATCGCTATAGTTCGCTAATTGATCGTTCTGAGGTAAAAGCTCGTTCGAAGGAATTCTGGCTATTTTTCCGAACACTAACTCATACAGTGTACTCCGCTATCGCGGGAAATCCAGAGTGATTTCGAGAGAGAGAGAGAGAGAGAGAGAGAGAGAGAGAGAGAGAGAGAGAGAGAGAGAGAGAGAGAGAGAGAGAGAGAGAGAGAGAGAGAGAGAGAGAGAGAGAGAGAGAGAGAGAGAGAGAGAGAGAGAGAGAGAGAGAGAGAGAGAGAGAGAGAAAGAAAGAGAGTAATAAATTAATAAATAAAAAAAAGAGGAAAGCAAATATAATTTAATTGAAGTCCCAGAATTATTTTTAATTATAGAAGTGGGAATGTAGCACACTTGATAACTTACTTCTTATATGAGGTGCGCTGATGGAATTTTCGAAAAAACGGAGTTGTGTCTAGTCGAGCACCTCAAGGTGGAGATCTGGCTTGATCCGTATCCGGTTTTTTTGAACTCGCTATTGTTCACTGTCGCTGTCGCACTCACTCTCTGTTTTTATTCACACATAAACCGAGCGTCGAAATCCGCGTTCGAGCGAGTCCGAATTTTCAAATGAATCGTGTTCGAAAAGTCTGAAAAGGTCTAAGTATGAGGCCCGGATAAGTCGTGTGCGGAAAATTATGCTCAAGAGTCCGGAGTAAAAGCTGCTCTCCCGAGGAATGTCGCGGGTATATCAACCTTCTTGCTCCTCCTAACCATTGGTTTATTAACATTTCCTGACGAATAGGAAATTTTTCAATGACGCCCCTTTGGGTCCCGGAGGCGTCTCTTTTAATTTTACAATTACCACAATTGGTTAGAGCTTTTGTTTAGAACTCTAGATTTCGACCAATGGAGAATTTGTTGTAGTCAAGTGAGGTTGATATTTTTATTACCCTCTCGAATTTATCTCACAATCAGGCAGATATCGCGTAACGACGAACTGTCAGGCGAGAATTGTTTAGGTTCGGTTATCGTTGTTAATCTTTCTTCTTAATCTTTTGGTTTCGTTTAGAGAACCGTCGACTATAGTTTAACTTCTTAGAATATAATGAGTTATAGTTTGAATTTTATGAGTTGATCTCTGTTTGCTTCTCAAGTTCTGTATTTATTCTTTACTTTTACGATGGAACTGTCTCGGGATATGTTTCTCTCGCCTGTCAGATCGTCGGTTTATCTTTCACCGCTCGTTACTTTGCAATTTGATACGTCTGTGTATGGAAAGATTCGCCGCTGCTAAAACACGCGAGGAAGTTTCTTGAAAAAAAATACTTATATCAGTTGATATAATTACTTCTCCATTTGATATATATGCGCGCATGAAGAAATTCACCGCTCGTCACTTTGCAATTCGATACGTTTGTGTATGGAAAGATTCGCCGCTGCTAAAAAACACGCGAGGGAGTTTCTTGGTAAGGAAACATTAAGATAATCCCTTCTCCAAATTTTCTAATACGTATACGCATAGAAAGATTCGCCGCTGCTAAAAAACACGCGAGGGAGTTTCTTGGTAAGGAAACATTAAGATAATCCCTTCCCCAAATTTTCTAATACGTATATGCATAGAAAGATTCGCCGCTGCTAAAAAACACGCGATGGAGTTTCTTGAAAAAAAATACTTATATTAGTTGTGTTACGTCCAGACTCAAGGAAGGAAGAGTCGAAAGGAAGGACGTAACTACTTAAATCGAACAACGCCAGGTAGTGCGTTTTGTTCGAGCCGAACGAACGTGTTTAGGCCCCAAATAGGTCAACGACCGCGAGGGTCGCTCTTACGCTATTTAAAGGGCGTTCGCTCGGTGGTCCCTTTTCGGCAAGAGAATTTAATCTCTTTTGCGCGGGATGGGACCTTAGTGCGATCTCTGGACGGAGGAAATGAGAGCGGGTTAATCAATTAATTAAACGCGAGTTCATAATAAAATTAAGTTTTATTTATATAAATAAAAACGGTGAAGAGACGGATACATAAATAACAATTACCTCGCGCGCAGGATTTAATCTATAAAAAGGTGTGTGTGTGTGTTTCGCGGGTGTTACATAAGTACGGAGGACGTCAATCAGGACATAAAGGGGGGAGAGTTTATTGTTTAAATATATTATGGTCCCGATTGGTTATTACAATAATTTTTCATTTTAATAGTTAGGTAACAAATAATAAATATGTATACATGTGTGCGTATGTGTCATGGGAGTTCACGAATCTGGATGGTGGAGGGAGGATAGGATCTTAATAAGACTTGCGCTGGGACGGCCAATGGATATCTACGCTCAGGAACATACCAAGGGATAATCTCTTCAGGATTTACGTCGATTAGATGTTGACGCAAGGCCTCATGTTCTACTGGGCCCGGACCGATTGTAAAGGTTCCTTCCGGGACTTCCCTTATCCCCGGGAATTGATTAATTAACCAAGCTCTGAATTGGTCGTAGGTGAGCTCGGCGTGCGATTCTAGTTCTTCCGAACCGTCATCGCTGAGATTTATCGTCTCAAAATCTTCCGGTAGTTCCCGGTTTTCGGAGGGCGTTGGGGAAGAGGGAGGTGAGTCCCCAAGGGTAATAATGGAGGGAACCGGGAACGGAGATCGAGGTGAATCTGGGCGTGCGGGAGAGAGGGGAGGTGGAGGAGAATGGTTCCGCTGAGATTCGGGAGGTGATTCAGGTGAATCAGCGAGAAGGAAGGGAGGAGTTCGCTCCTGTTCGGTGGGTTCGAAGGGAGAGGGAGAAGGAATTCGCGGGGTTCCTGCGTATTCAGGGGATGAAATCGGAGAGTAATGAGGTGGGTCGCGATTAGGTGTATTACAATTTTTTTCTTTGGCGTAACTATTAATAGTGTCAATGTGTTCTCTAGTTAATATTTCGAGTTTTTCGCGGAGTAATTTATGGTCGTCGGTTGTAGAAAATAAGTCCGCCGTAGCCCGAGCCAATTCTCGCCTTAGACGACGATTGCGACGATTTCGGGACCGCTTTATGACCCGTTGGGAATGGCGCGTAGTCTCCACTAACAACAGCGATATAAGAGAGCTGTTCTTCGAGAAAGAGTCCTTGAATTCAATATTTATTTAAGAAGTGAAATTTTAATATTTATTCCGAAGAAATTTGCATCTTTGCAATTTTGTTTAGGGTGAGGGAACTTTGCGAGGGCTCTCACTGCAGTTATGCAGGAAACCCGACGGATACAAGGGAAGGTCGCGGCTTGCGCTGCAGCTATACAGGAAACCGTGAAACCAGGGCTTGCACTGTAATTATGCAGGAAACCGTGAAACCAGGGCTCGCGCTGCAATTATGCAGGAAACCGTGAAACCAGGGCTCGCGCTGCACCTATACAGGAAACCGTGAAACCAGGGCTTCCACTGTAATCATGCAGGAAACCGTGAAACCAGGGCTCGCGCTGCAATTATGCAGGAAACCGTGAAACCAGGGCTCGCGCTGCAATTATGCAGGAAGCCTTCAGCGGGGGAAGGAAGGGTTCAGGAATAATTAATACGAACTTCTTCGAATATTAAGTAACAGCTTTGAATAAATGAAGTTAATTTATTCAAGAACTCTTTCTAGTAGAGTGAGATTGTATATGCATATAAAGGGACTTACTACTTATGGCGTGCGTCGATAAAATGTTTGGTTCAAGATCGGCTCGTTGTAGGATCAGTGGGCCGTTAGGTCTGGCTGGTATATCCAATTGTTGCTATGCCAGAAGTTCACAGAGTTTCTCACTGAGTGTTCACGCTGATTTCACACTGAGAATTCGCACTGAGAATTCTTTCGCGCACTAAGTGTTGCGGTGAAAACGCAAGGAAACTGTGGATGTTCGACGAAGAACGATAAGTGACGCTCCGCAGAGAAGTTCGCGTTTATATCCCGGTTTTTGATTCACGCCCTCCGTTCCGCCTTTTGACAAAATCCTGCGAATAGAAGTTCATAATCGCGTTTTTAATATTTTTACTTTCCCTTTCTATGGGGAGCGTTGCAAGGATCGACGAATCAAAAGTTTAGTGCAGGCGTCTGCGAATCGGAGCTCGCTTTCCCAAAAACGGGGATGTCTCGAGATTTCGATATCGGCGGCGGTGTTTGTTGTTAGTTTTTCCTATATCGCGATATTTGTCGTTTGTTAGTGCCGCTTTTATCGGCGGGTTCTCGCTTTATTGCCCTCACGTGCGGCTTAGAGCTTGTTTGCTGAGAGGCGATGCGTGTGGCATCTTTTTAATCTTTATATTTTTCGCCGCTTTCTCGCGAGAATACCCGCAGGTGTGCTATCTTATTTTGCACACTTTCGTTTTCATTATTTGTTTTCCCCTAATTTTACTAGGGAAGGATTTGCTTTCGGCGCGTTCTCGCCGTCGTTGTGTTTTCCCGATTTACAATGTTTGTCGGTTTCTCGCGAGAGTTTCCGCTGCGGTGCCGCTTCGCTTGGCACGTTTAATTTTATCAATTCGTTGTTCTAGTTTTCCCCTCAAAGGTGGGCTCGCTTTCGGCCCGCTCTCGCCGTCTTTATGTTTTGCCGATATGTGATTTTAACTTATTATTCGCGAGGGTGTCGGCAAGAATCCGCTTTCGGCATCTTTCCGCCTGGTCTCTTTTATTTACCGATTTTGTAATATTTATCGGTCGCTCACGATATCTGCAGCTGTCCGTTTCGCTGGGCACGTTTTCGTTTTATTATATACGTGCCGCTTAGATTATTATTATCTTTTTTCTTCCTTTTTTATTTACCTAACAACAAACTCGCCTTGGTCGTGGGAAAGAAAAGAATCGTGAAGTCCGCCGGACGTAACAGTTGAGATAATTAGTTCTCCATTTGATATGTATGCGCGCATGAAGAAATTCACCGCTCGTCACTTTGCAATTCGATACGTTTGTGTATGGAACGATTCGCCGCTGCTAAAAACACGCGAGGGAGTTTCTTGGTAAGGAAACATTAAGATAATCCCTTCCTCAAATTTTCTAATACGTATACGCATAGAAAGATTCGCCGCTACTAAAAAACGTGCGAGGAGTTCCTTTAATGAAAAACGAGCATTTGTACCGATCGAGTGACAGAGCGAGTCAATGTGATTAAAATTTCTTCATTTGCACAATTAATACATAGATTAGTGTTTTTGTGATCAACATGATCGTAATGATGGAATTATTAATGGATGACGAAAAGTGTTATCAACTTTGTAAAAATTTAAACAAGTTATCCGAAGAATGTATAAAATTACGAGACGATGTTCAACAATTTCATAAATTTGTTCAACAACGTCACGAAGTGTTAGAAAAACGAGGAAAAAAACTGCATTGTATATTTAATGAAATTCAAACATCGTTATGGTTAAAAACAAATAAAAATCACTTTCAACAACAATCGTCGAACGAGCAGCAGCAGCAGCAGCAACAACAACAGTCACAACAGTGCACCTTTACTGACAAGTCAAAAGTGAAAAATGAATTATGTTTAACGCTTAAGAGAAAAAGAGAGGACGAAGCAGCAACATCGGTAAATACGTCGGAATACGTGTGTACCAAAAAATTACGTTCGAACTCATCGTCGCCCGTTAATCAGTCTTCGATAGATGAATTAAATACCGCGATCGCTACTATATCTTCGTCGAATATGAATCCTGCGGTATCAACGCTATCACCGTTGTTACAACATTCCACAACACCAGCCGCGACAGCGACAACAACGTTAAATGGTAGTAAGTATTTTTAATAATAATTTTTATATCGTATGTCAGGTATATCAAATATGCGCGATTTATCGAGATTTTTTTGAAAACTTGCGAATAAATAAAATTAAAAAAATATTTGTTAATATTGTGAAAATGTGTTTTTTCAATTTGTAAAATAACATAAATGAATGTGAAAATAAAATGACAAAGAAAATTATCATTCAAACGCTCTACTTAAATTAAAACGTAATATCAATATGGTATGATTGGCTATAACATAAATGATAATAAAAATTTGACATATCTGTTTGTTTTATATTAATAAATTTATCTAGACTTTTTTGAAAACTTGCGAATAAATAAAATTAAAAAAAATATTTGTCAATATTGCGAAAATGTGTTTTTTCAATTTGTAAAATAACGTAAATTATAATAAAAATTTGACATATCTGTTTGTTTTATATTAATAAATTTATCTAGACTTTTTTGAAAACTTGCGAATAAATAAAATTTAAAAAAATATTTGTCAATATTGCGAACATGTGTTTTTTCAATTTGTAAAATAACATAAATGATAATAAAAATTTGACATATCTGTTTTTTAATATTAATAAATATGCTAACACTAAATAAAGATTATTTTTTTCCTACAAACGAATTCTTACTGGATAATCGTAGTAGCTACATTGCCGAAACCGGGCCTGCCGATGTTGAATTTACATCGCGTGGATTCGACACTTCCGGTGGTGTCTTTCAAGAATCTATCGATGCAGCAACAGCAACCGTCACAGCGGGAAAAGACATTGGACGATTTACAACGGATCAACCTATCGCGAATGAATACGACAACAAATTTATATTCCAACAATATAACTATTGATAAAAATTCTATCGCGTCTAATGAGTGTAAAATATATGATAATAGTGAACGAAAAAAAGGAAATAATGAGAAAGATGGCGAGAACAGCGACAGAGATAATTGCAATGCCGATAACAGTTCGCCGCAACCGTCACATTCGACGTTTTCGTCATTTTGTAAAGTTATATCGAATGATGTTGTAAATGTCACACTTGTAAAAGAAAATAAAGTCGAAAGTGTCGCGGATCGTTATAACGATAATACTTATTCATCGTCCGATAATGAATCCGACGAGAGCGATAATAAAAATGATACAAGTACGTCGAACAGTCTTCAACTCGATAATAATAAAAAGGCCAAACGTTATGATGATAATGTGAAACAAATAATCTTAGCATAATATAGCATAAAATGTAAAATATCAACAAATTAATTAAAATTCTAGAATTTAATGTAAGAATGTATTTCAAGCTTAACAAATAAAGTTTGAAATATAAAATTATAAGAGACGAGTAGCGCAATTACATCGTTCAATGTGGAATATTTTTAAAAAATTTAAGAAATCTTACTTTAATTATATTACTTTACAAATTATTACTTTAAAAAACAAATTTTATAAATTAATTTTTAAGCAATCTTATTACGAAATTTATGTCATTTTAGTGCCCCGACCCGGGCACGTCAAGTTTTTGTTCGTCATTTTAATTGTTTCAATACCGGGTCTAAATCGTTTTGACTGTGCAGATGCATCATTCTTAAAAATACAAAGATGATTCTGTGATAAATGTTATATCAGATCAGATAATAATCTGCAAAATACACATTTATATTTGGCTGAGTAACTTCTTTTAAATATTTAAAATAATAAAACAAATAAATTTTTTATAAAACATAAATTTTTATTTATTATATTTGGCGCAATTTTTTGATATCATTATTTTTTTTAGAATTAAGTTTTTTTACAATAATTTAAAAACACTGTTTTTTGTATAACACTTTTTCACATGGCGTGTGGACTTGGCGCCCTTTTTTTATCTTTTTTCAAAAAGGTAAGTTTTTTTAATGATTAATTAAACGCGAGTTCATAATAAAATTACGTTTTATTCATATAAATAAAAACGGTAAAAAGACGGATACATAAGTAACAATTAACTCGCGCGCGGGATTTAATCTATAAATAGCTGTGTGTGTGTGTTTCGCGGGTGTTACATAAGTACGGAGGTCATCAATCGGGACATAAAGGGGGGGGGGGAGAGTTATTGTTTAAATTTTAGGGTCCCGATTGGTGGTTACAATAATTTAAACGATAATAGATATATAAAAATAGTGTCCATGTGTGTGCGTGTGAGAGGGAATGCTAGTTTATGAGAGTTCGGTAATTTCGACGGTGGAAGGGAAAAGGAAGGCGCGGAGGATATCGACGGGGAATCCGATAGGGTTGGGATGTATAGGGGTAAACATAGGGATGAGGGCGCCGGGGAGAGTTCCCGCTACAATTCTCATGAACTGCTCTTCATCGGGATCGTCTGGCCCGCAGGTGTAAACACCTTCTGGGAGTGGGAGCTCTAGTATAGGGAAATTAGAAAAGAGCCATCTATAACATTCGTCTTCGTGTTGGAATGGTATTTGCCCGATGTGTCTCCTTAAAAAGGAGTAGGCCTCGTTATAAATAAAGGGGATTTCTTCTACCTCTTGACAAGTGCAACCTTCCTCACACTCTATATTAAGTTGGGAGGGGGAGGGAGAATGATTGTGACAAGGAGAGGGAGGGTGGTTCTGAGGTGCAGAAAATGGAATGTGCGATGGCTCTGGAGAGGAAATCAGAGGGTCAAGGGGAGTGTTAGGGTTCCTATTTCTGCTGTGTTTATTTATTATATGAATGTGTTCTGTAATTAAGCGCTCTAATAATTCCTGGGTTGGACTATCGTCCGGGAATGAGTCGGCCGTAGCCCGAGCCACTTCTCGCCTCAAGCGTCGATTCCGCCGATTCCGCGAGTGTTTTATAACCCTTTTTGAGTGCTGCTGGGTTTTTACTAAATAATGACAATGATAAGAAGCGAGTCTTCGAGGGAGTTCATGGATATAATATTTGGTCAATATATGTTTTTTATAACTTCAATATTTATTTAATATATATATATATATATATATATATATATATATACATATATATTATTGAAAAGTTTGCACCTCTATAATTTTGTTCGTTAGTATGGTGGGGGAAGTCGTGGGGCTCACTCTGCAGTTACGCAGGGAACCCGCGAGATAAGGAGAGGTCGTGGGGCTCACTCTGCAGTTACGCAGGGAACCCGCAAAGTCAGGAGCTCGCACTGCAATTACGCAGGGAACCCGTGAGATCAGGAGCTCTCACTGCTATTATGCAGGGAACCCGACGGTGATAAGGAGAGCTTGAGGACGAGGGGGTTTAATGCGAACTTCTCTATAACGTCTGTTGGACATTAAATAATATTATTTGTCCAAGAACTCCTTTTAGTAGGGTGAGAATAAAAATAGACTTACTACTTGTAGTGAGCGTAATATATTTCTTCTTTTCGTCTGTTTCTGGCTCTGGCTCTGACTGGCTGGTTTTGTAGGTGGTCAATCGCACTTATTACCACTCGCGAATTACGATTTTCGAGCTGTACGTGAATAGAACTTGTCGGTGCTTGCACGAACACGGTAAGTGTCGCTCCGCTGTGAGATTCGCGTTTATATTCAGTTTTTTGGTTCACGCCCTCCGTTCCGACCTCTTAACAAAATCCCGCGAATAGAAACTCGTAATTGCATTTTTTAATATTTTTTCCTTTCCCCTTCTATGGGGTGCGTTGCAAGGATCCACGAATCGGAAGTTTATTGCAGTCGTTTACGAATCGGAGCTCGCTTCCCAAAAACGGGGATGTCTCGAGATTTCGATATCGGCGGCGGTGTTTGTTGTTAGTTTTTCCTATATCGCGATATTTGTCGTTTGTTAGTGCCGCTTTTATCGGCGGGTTCTCGCTTTATTGCCCTCACGTGCGGCTTAGAACTTGTTTGCTGAGAGGCGATGCGTGTGGCATCTTTTTAATCTTTATATTTTTCGCCGCTTTCTCGCGAGAATACCCGCAGGTGTGCTATCTTATTTTGCACACTTTCGTTTTCATTATTTGTTTTCCCCTAATCTTACTAGGGAAGGATTTGCTTTCGGCGCGTTCTCGCCGTCGTTGTGTTTTCCCGATTTACAATGTTTGTCGGTTTCTCGCGAGAGTTTCCGCTGCGGTGCCGCTTCGCTCGGTACGTTTAATTTTATCAATTCGTTGTTCTAGTTTTCCCCTCAAAGGTGGGCTCGCTTTCGGCCCGCTCTCGCCGTCTTTGTGTTTTGCCGATGTGTGATTTTAACTTATTATTCGCGAGGGTGTCGGCTAGAATTCGCTTTTCGGAATCTTTCCGCCCGGTCTTTTTTTATTTACCGATTTTGTAATATTTATCGGTCGCTCACGATATCTGCAGCTGTCCGTTTCGCTGGGCACGTTTTCGTTTTATTATATACATGCCGCTTAGATTATTATTATCTCTTTTCTACCTTTTTTATTTACCTAACAACAAACTTCGCCTTGGTCGTGGGAAAGAAAAGAATCGTGGAGTCCGCCGGACGTAATAGGAGCATTTTATCAGTTTTGTTACATAAATAACTATTTTTGTGTTAATGAATTATTTTCTTTGAGTTTGAAATGTTTTGTTCTTAATTTTGAAAATTAATTATTAAAAATATTAGATTTTTAAATCAATTTTTATTTTTATTTTTGTGCAATAATAATAAAAATAATAAATTTCAAAATATTTAAAATATATATCGGAATACGCGTAGTCTCTTTTCAGATAAGTTAAAAAAAAAGACGAACATATGGCTTTATCTGTCGGATAAAATTTATCAAGAAGTTGGAACAATTAGTCCTTACAATATTATTTTTTAAATATCAGAAATAAGAAACTCATATGTTAACATTTGTCAGAAATCTTTTAGATATCATAAATAAAAACTCCATATGTTGACATAATTTAGATATCTTATTAAAGACATCCGATTTGAGAAATCTTTTAGATATAATTTTTGTGATATCTTTATGTCTTTATCTTTACATGATCCTTATTCAGAAGCCTCTTTAAGTTATTAGGTTCAGAAATGTGATACCTTTTAGGAAATCGTTTTGATAACATATTGTTTTCTAGGAAGATACGTACCTAATATTACCAGAGAGAAGAATGAGAGAAGCCACGCCGCCGTTTTTTCGTCAAACGCTTTTTCTCTGCAGTACACTAGGCGTCACGTATATCCATTTTACGGCCGCTTGGAACTACATGGCCACATCCACTTTCGATCCTATGGTAAAACAACTAATTGATTCATGCCCGTACTACATCCACTTTTCGATTAAAATCTAAAATCATTGTTCGACGCATATGTATCTACACATTTTATATCCATAAATTATATATAAAAAATACATTTTTATTTATACAGGGTGTCCGATAACTCGCGAACCACCTTTCGTGGGCGGGTAGAGCATGTTAAACTGAATAGAAAAAGTCCTCTATTCTGAGAAATAAATTAAAGAAAATCAGCCAGTTCGCACGACGATATAAGCGCGCGGCGAGAAGAGACAGCCCAGTTATATGTCGTTACTAAGCATGCGGCGAAAAGAAACAGTATAATGTTACACGGTTGCTAGGCGCGCGATGAAGCGGGGAAGAGCGCTTTACAAAAGACAAAACTACATACGAGTAGCGCTAACGCTGGATCCCCGAGTGGGCTGTCTCTTCTCGCCGCGCGCTTATATCGTCGCGCGATAACATGCTCTACCCGCCCACGAAAGGTGGTTCGCGAGTTATTGGACATCTTGTATATAAATTAATTAAAATATATATATATTTTATATTTTTATGCGATATTTTTCATTTTAACAATATATATACTACATGCACACGGATAAATATATGTTATATATGTATAAAAAATTAAAGTAGAAAAAGTAATATATATATATATATATATATATATAATTTTACTAAATTAAAAAGATATCACACGACGTCGGACATAAATCGGATGATTTTTATATATGTAATCCAAATTTTAATTATCTATCTCTAATTAAAAATTATTCGATTTATGTCGTGTTTGGTGTCATTTTAATCACAAGAGTCTTATTAATTTATTAAAATTATTTCCAAACCGATAAAATCCAAATTAAAAGTTTTAATTTTTATGTATACGATGTTTACAATCGTGATTATTGTGGATTTAAAAAATATCGCATAAAAATATAAATTGTATTTCGCGCCTCTTCCTCGAGATCATAGTTGTAGTACCTCCCACTTTCACAGTGTCGCCACAAGTCTTCAAAGCTAGGGAAAGTCAAATTCCCTATGTGGCGCGGTCCACGCGCCCCTTGCGTATTCGCATCTATCTTCATTCTTTCGCTTTGTGTCAGTATCGTCACTTACAGATTGCATAAGAAACTAATCATGGAAAAGAAGGAAAAAAGGAGAATATCATCGGTCGAAGAGGATAAGGAGAACCGGGAGCTACGACGAAAAATTCGACGATTGGAGGAGAAACTGGATCGAGAGAAGGAAAAGCGGCGTAAGTAAAGGAACTAACCTCACTTTAACGCCCGCGGGGCAAACGAGACTTAGACGCCTGAACTTTTTGAAAGTTCACATACCACGTATCAATACAGTGGTTGTGCTAACGATTTTATCGTTATGCACTGCGATTCTGGTTTGATCAGAAAGCAAGTCTTCGTTTGACGAAGAAAAAACAATATGCTATTATGACGGCTCGGGTTTGACCCGCAGAGCTTGTTATTTCTGGCCCTTAACAGAATGCATACTTTCGTTTGACGAAAAAAGACAGCAGACTTGGGTTTGACCCTTGTAGCTCGTTTGTTTTTAATGCAAAAAAAAAAAAATTGGTAATTGTACTGTTGCTCTACAGGTAAACGCTCGTTGTCTCGACTTTCGCCGAGACGCTCGGCGTCTCGAGGACGCTCACCGACCAGATACTCGTCGGAATATTCGCAATATCGAGATTGCTCACCGTCCCGATCGTTCAGGCGCTCACCAGCTCGATCCCCATCAAGCTACTCGTCCACTAGACGTTCAAAATCGGGAGATCGTGCGGCATCTCGATCTATATCGAGACACGCGACGCCAAGCATCATACTGGAAAATATTTATCTATTAAATACTCTCGATAAGGCGAGCGTGGACGACGCAGCACAGGTTCTGGCATCCGCCAAACCGTTAGAACAGAAGGAGCCTGAAACAATACCGGCAGGGCCGTCGAACGACGTTTCGCAAACGATACCAGAACATGAAATCGAATTTCAACAGGAAATAGTAAGCGTGATTGGGGCTCGTCTGGAATCGGACAAGAAGACCGCTGCTGCGGTCCATAAGGATGTAGCTCTTCGCTGGTCGGAAATTTTAAAGAAAGGACTCCCGCCAGAGGAAGTCAAGTCACTTTTGGAAAAATATCCGATTCCAGAGAATTGTAGTTTTATCTCTGTCCCAAAGTTAAACGCAGAGATCACTGCGGCTATACAAGAAGCTGCAATTAAGAGAGACAAACGCATCGTCGAAAAACAGGAACATATTGCTGCAGGTCTTGGTGCAGTGGGAAAAGCAATTTCAATCACGCTCAAGATGGATATTCCAGAAAAACTCGAATTGCTCGAAAAATTAAGCGACGGTGGTAGGCTTCTTGCCTCAATCCACAGGGAAGAGTCTCTCGCTAGAAAAAATATTATTCTAGCTAATCTAAATTTATCTATGAAAACCACACTCTCAAACACGTCGGTCGACGAGTGGTTATTCGGAGGTGATTTGGAGGAAAAAATAAAATTGGCTCAAAATCTAGAAAAGACATCAAAAGTCTTGAAACCTCCGACAAAGCCGTTGCAACAGAGAAACCCGCAGAAAAATACAAAAAACTTGAAAGGCCCGCCACGCCAATCAACATACAAGAGTCAAACGGCGACGTCAGGCGGGCAACGCAAAACATCTTCCAACAGCTCGGACGTGAGGAAGTCATCTCATCGCAGGGAGCTGACCCGTCACTACAGGAGACGTCATTAGACGCATCGACAAACGTAGGTAGACCAGCTGGTAGACTAAAATTCTTTTTTAGAGCGTGGTCAAAAGTAACCAACGACCCGGTGATCCTAGAATGGATTCAGGGTTACGAAATCTCCTTCGAATCACCGCCGAGTCAAGTGAATTGTCCGGTCGAACGCACGTGGTCCGATCATGAGAAATCATTGATTGAAAAGCAAATTAATAAGTTAATTGTTAAGGGAGCGATTGAGAAATGTTCTTCGTCAGAGGGCCAATTTCTATCAAAGATTTTTGTGGTCCCTAAGCCGGATGGAACACATAGATTAATATTGAATCTTAAAAAACTTAACCAGTTTGTTACAGCGGAGCATTTCAAAATCGAAGACTGGAAAGTCGCAAAGAGGCTAATCAGTCCCCATCCCTATATGGCAACATTAGATTTGAAGGACGCGTACTATCTCGTACCCATCGAAAAGGAAAATAGAAAATTTTTGCGTTTCCATCACAGAGGCGAATTGTTTGAATTCACCTGCTTACCTTTCGGTCTAAACGTAGCACCGTGTGTTTTTACAAAACTTTTGAAACCGGTGGCAGCATATTTGAGAAAACGCGGTCTAACTTCTGTTTTTTATCTAGATGATATTTTACTTATTGGATGATCTTACGAGAAATGCGTTAATAATATTCGAGAGACGACCACGCTGTTACAAGAGCTCGAGTTTATAATTAACAAAAAAAAGAGCCTTACAGTCCCAACTCAGCGGTGCAAATATTTAGGATTAATTTTTGATTCAAAAAAGATGTCTATAGAATTACCGGAAGAAAAAATACGTCGAACCGTGGATTTATTGAATAAATTCAGTAAAACATCACGTTGCACGATAAGAGAATTTGCAGTCTTCGTGGGCACGTTGGTCTCTCGGTGTCCGGCTTTGAAGTACGGGTTGTTTCATGTGAGAGGCTTTGAAAAGGAAAGATCTCGCGCGCTGGAGATTAATCATAATAATTTCGATGCAACGATGACCCTCTCAGCAGATTTAGGCGAAGATTTTGCGTGGTGGAAAAAGAATATTCAGTTCGCGAGCGCACCAATAACCGAACCTAAGTATGAGCTCGAAATTTTCTCTGATGCGTCTCGCACAGGATGGGGCGTTTTTTGCGAGAATCAACGTAGTCATGGGTACTGGAAGGCTGAAGATTTGGACTCACACATCAACGTACTAGAACTAATGGCGGCGTTTTTTGGTCTGAAATGCTTCGCAATTGACAGACGACGTAGTAATATCATGTTACGTATGGATAACACAACGGCAATTGCATATATCAACCGCATGAGGGACAGTCGTTTTGAAGATCTTAGTTCCCTTGCCAGAGAAATTTGGCAGTGGTGTGAACGGAGAGAAATTTGGATTACGGCGTCATATATCCGCTCTAGCGAGAACGTTGAGGCAGATCATGAGTCACGGAAATTGCAGCCGGAAACAGAATTCGAGCTTTCCGATAACGCCTTCCAAAAGATCGTCAAAATTTTTGGACAACCGAAGATTGATTTATTCGCCTCAAGGGCGAATACGAAATGTCATCGATACGTGTCATGGCAGAGAGATCCCGACTCTATCGCCATCGACGCTTTTACACTGGCATGGAAACGGTGGTTTTTTTACGCCTTCCCTCCTTTCTCTGTAATTTTAAAAGTCTTAAGAAAAATTGAAAATAAAGGCTCAAATGGCATAGTGGTCGTGCCATACTGGGAGGCCCAACCGTGGTTTCCTCTGTTTTTGTTCTTACTCGATGCTGAGCCCATTATTTTCCAGCCGAATAAAAATTTAATACGATCTTCTTACAGAGAGGCACACCCTTTGTGGCATCGTCTTTCATTGGTGGCCGGCAAGCTATCCGGGAAGTCTTCATCCGAAAAGAAGTTCCACTGGAATCGGTGGATATTTTAATAGCGTCTTTATCAGAATCATCGCTCCGGCAGTACGAGTCCGGTCTCAAAAAATGGTGGATTTTTTGCACAAACAAAAAAGTTGACCCTTTTTCTGGCTCTACGAACAACATATTGTTGTTCCTCACGGAAGAGTTCAAAAAGAGTGCATCACTCAGTTCATTGAACTGCTACAGGTCAGCGATTTCTTTAATTGTAGGACCGGAGTTGGGGAAAAACGAAAAAGTCCAGCGATTTTTTAGAGGTGTAGCAAAATTGAGACCGGCTGCTCCCAGATATGACTCGACTTGAGATCCTCAGATTGTTTAAAAATATTTATCGAGTTGGTACCCAAACGAAAAACTGAATTTGGAATGTTTAACGCTGAAACTAGTGACTTTGTTGGCCCTAGTTACAGGACATCGTATACAAACCTTCGCGCTGATTGATATAAGAAATATTTACCAAGCGAACGAGAATTCGTTGGAGATAAAAATTCTGGATACAATAAAGACATCCGGTCCCAATAAGAAACAACCGGTGCTAAGGTTACCGTTTTTCACTCGAGACAAATCCGTCTGCGCAGCTACAGTATTATTAGTATATTTAAAAAAAACCCAAGATATACGCGGATCGGTGAAGAAATTATTTATATCATTTAAAAGACCATATAAAGCGGTAGGCACACAGACGCTTAGTCGGTGGATAAAGAAAGTTATGTTCAAAAGCGGTATAGATGTCAATATTTTTTCGGCGTATAGTACACGCCATGCATCGACGTCGGCAGCAAAACGACAGGGCGTTAATATCGACTTAATACGAAAAACTGCCGGCTGGTCAAAAGACTCTGAAACTTTTGCGCGATTTTATGATCGTTGCGTCACCGCGGAAAACGCGCAATTTGCAGAAGCGGTATTAGAAACCTAAGTACTAACATAGCCAAAAAAAAAAAAAAAAATAAAATAAAATAAATAAATATTAACATAGATTGTAACATGGTTAACATTACAGTTGGCTACGACAAGTTAATAGGATAGAACCCCTTTTCCTTTTTTGCTCTTGTACGGCATTAACTAAAATAAAGTTTTTTTCTATAGTAATACTGTTGCCGTAACTGGCTTTAAAGGACTACAACTATGATCTCGAGGAAGAGGCGCGAAATACAATTAAAGATTGAACGAACTTACCTAAGTGAAGTTCAATCATGATTGTATGAGGCGCCTCTTCCGAAGAGATCAGTCCCTCCCTCCCATCCATCTCGAGGGAGATACCCAGATTCTACGTTACGGCAGAGCTTTAAGGGTCGGCAGGCGACCCAGGCAAACTCCGAATTGATGTTGGAGACCTCGCGCGGTGACAACGCGAAACTCCGGTTTCAGTGTTACCAACGTTGAAAAACCAATTTCAGGTTCTATGTAGTGGTGTATATCCGTACACGTACACACTATTGCATTGCTCACGCGGACGCACGGTAGAGAGACAAGGATCGATAATCACGTTATCCTTGTTCCTCTACCGTGCTAAACACGTGACATGCTACACGCGAGATACGGCCTGAAAATGCTTTCTGGCCTTCCGTAGCAGAAGGCAGGAATGTAGCAAGGCTAATAAGCACCCACTTTTTGTAAATTTTATATATGCTTATGCACATATGTGCGTATATATAACAAATAGTATCAAAAATTTATATATATGTCTCCAAATTGTACAATGATAAATAATAATAATAAAATAATAATTCGCAGAGTGAACTAATTACAACATGTAAGACACGGACGCTTATTAGACTTGGCAATTTATTGCTTTTTTACTTCTACTTTTTTATCGATATTTTATGTATCGTCAGCGCGATAGAGAGACAAGGAGAGAACGAGTATTTTAATTCTTGTCTAACATGTAGTGGCAATTGTAGATTTATAGGCTAACAAATATGTATTACTTAATTACTTTTTGATTATATTGATGTTACTGTATAAGAATACTTGCTCCATATAAATCGTGATGTAAAGAACATACGAGTAACATATTATAAATAGCTCAATGCAAGGTGTTCGGTCTGTCACCCTGAAGACTCAAGTTCAAGTCTATCAATATGATTTTTTAAAATAATATATTAGAATATATAAAAATTATTTTAAAAAATATATTTTTAAAGGCGATTAACTTTAAGAATTTTTAAATATTGAAAAGATCAATTATTTTACAACTATCATATACATAAAAATGCAAAATAATTCCGTGAATAAATTAATGTATCCTGTAATAAATCAATAACTAATATATATATATATATATATATATATATATATATCAGGGACCCGGACCAAAACCGATAACCGTTCCATAACCGTTTTTTTAGTAGAACAGAAACCGTAAACCGTATTGAAATTCTGATAAATTTATAACACCGGAACCATAACCGGACCGTTAAATTATTTTCGGTTTACGGTTCTTTTCGGTATTTTTTTTCTGTTTTTGCGCAAATGACGGAAGTGTCATGATAACTGTCTCCTCGAAGTGCAATATTATACAATTATAATTATAAGAGTATTTTTGTGTCGCCAGTGAAGAATAAAATTAAGCAATTATTGTAAACGACCCAACTGGCTTAATTGATCTTTATTAATTCGATATCATATATAAATATACAGACTACGTTTCGACCTTTGGTTCAGGTCCTTATCAAGTCTAAAATTAAAGGATAATACTATATAGAAGGAATCATTTTATAAAAGCATAGCGCAAACCAAGTTGAAAACAACAATTATTATAAAGTAAATGATTAAAATATACCTTACTTAAATTTTTTTTCTTTTTTCAACATGTTACAATTCTCTCTGTACTAAACGTTTCGTATAGATGGTAAAAAACGAACTAAGTTAGACATCCTTTATTATTCTATCATAAATAGGGTTTAAATTCTCTGTGTCATTATGTAGGTTAATCGTATTGTTAAATTTTTTTATATAAAACATTTCAGCTATCTCTCTTTTCCTAGTATGTGTTTCACGATGTAAAATATTAAAGGTTGTCCATTTAAAGTCATGTAAATATTCATTTCTATGTTTGCTTATAACGCTTTGGTTACATCATTAACAACTTACAATTAGTCGATCACGCTATTTTGTTATCTGATGAACATTTCCATAATAAGAACTTATATATTGTTAAGGGAATCTTGTCTAATAATTGCTAAAGCAAACATAGAAATGAATATTTACATGACTTTAAATGGACAACCTTTAATATTTTACATCGTGAAACACATACTAGGAAAAGAGAGATAGCTGAAATGTTTTATATAAAAAAATTTAACAACACGATTAATCTACATAAAGACACAGAGAATTTAAACCATATTTATGATAGAATAATAAAGGAAGTCTAACTTAGTTCGTTTTTTACCATCTATACGAAACGTTTAGTACAGATGAGAGAATTGTAACATGTTGAAAAAAGAAAAAAATTTAAGTAAAGTATGTTTTAATCATTTACTTTATAATAATTGTTGTTTTCAACTTGGTTTGCGCTATGCTTTTATAAAATGATTCCTTCTATATAGTATTATCCTTTAATTTTAGACTTGATAAGGACCTGAACCAAAGGTCGAAACGTAGTCTGTATATTTATATATGATATCGAATTAAGAAAGATCAATTAAGCCAGTTGGGTCGTTTACAATAATTGCTTAATTATAATTATTTTTTAAATGTTCTGAAACGTGTATGTATATTATCGCAATAATGATAGCTGTGAAGATATTATATTTTCTGTTTTATATATATATATATATATATATATATATATATATATCGAAGTGAATTTAGCCTAACTAATAAGGATGAAAACTCACTGTTTGACAGGTATCGAAAAATTATTATAACAAAATGAGAACCTTCGATATATATCAACACTATAACAATTATTTTAAAAAACTTTTGAAACTACTCAGAAACAATGTACAAAAAAAACGATAAATGCGACGCTGTAATTATATATATATAATTTATATACATATATTTTATATTATATTTTATATATTATATATTATATATATATTGAATTGAATTTAGCCTAATTAACAAGAATGAAAATTCACTGTTTGACAGGTATCGAAATAAAATAAATATTTCCTTTTACATATAAAATTATTATAACAAAATGAGAACCTTCGATATATTTTAACACTATAACAATTATTTTTAAAAAATAGAAACACTACAAAAAAACGATAAATGACGCTTTAATTATATATTTTATATTATATATATGTTGAATTGAATTTAGCCTAACTAATAAGAATAAAAACTCACTGTTTGACAGGTATCGAAATAAAATAAATATTTGCTTTTACATATAAAATTATTATAACAAAATGAGAACCTTCGATATATTTTAACACTATAACAATTATTTTTAAAAAATAGAAACACTGTATAAAAAAACGATAAATGAGACTGTAATTAAATATATATTAATAATAATATTTATATATATATATATCGAATTGTGTTACGGAATCATAGGACAATACCGACTCCGATCACGCCATGGTTCATCAGTCGGTCAAAATTACCGACAGTGCTACCTCGTAGTGGCGCTGTCGCTGTAAAGACAAGCAAGCGGCTGGCTTCCGTTTTCCGTCTTCTTCCTGGCAACAAGAAGTACGGACGTGTTTTCTTTCGCTCTCCGCTTTAAGTAGCTTTAAGTGCCATAAGATTCCTAAAGGGCAGCAACAAAAATAAGACATCATCTTTGGATGATTCCTTCGGTGCCAAATTCTTGCCATTTTCGATCTTTGAGATCCTATACATTGAGGGCAGCAACATACCAAAGGGAAGCTTTCGAGCTTCAAAGGGGCGACCTTAGTGTCCGCCATTGGCAGTGCCTGTTACGGCGTATTTTCTGAGTGCCAGCAACAAATAATACTTGCTATCACTGGTTAACTTTGGTTACCGTGATTGGGCAGCAACTTTCGTTCGGCTCTGATCAAGCCGAACGGTTTCTCTTCATCTCCAGGTAACAAATTCATCATAAAGAAAATAGTTGTCCTTGTAAATATGGTTACTAAGGCAACGAAGATGGATATTGTTCGAGCTTCAACTGTCTCAAGGAAATATTAACATTTATTTGATTAATCTTTTGGTTCATTGTTCATAGAAAGTTATTTCATTATAAATCTTGTTTTTTATCTCATATCTATTGTTTTAGTATGTATTAGAAAGTCAGAATCTGTTGAGACACCTTTTGATTAACCATATATAACTTTTCTTATTATTATTCTTTCTGATTTGTCATATATTAAGTCTTGATTTCATTTATTATATGATTTTATTACACAAGTTGAGCCTCGCTCTTATTTATTATATGTTTGTTACACATATTGAGCTTCGCTCTCACTCATTATATGATTTTGTTACACATGTTGAGCCTCGCTCTTATTTATTATATGTATATTACACAAGTTGAGCCTCGCTCTTATTTATTATATGTTTGTTACACATATTGAGCTTCGCTCTCACTTATTATATGATTTTATTACACATGTTGAGCCTCGCTCTTATTTATTATATGTTTTGTCTCACATATTGAGCTTCGCTCTCATTCATTATATGATTTTATTACGCATGTTGAACTTTACTCATTTATTATATGATTTATTACACATATTGAGCTTCGCTCTCATTTATTATATGTTTTAATTATCTATAAGGTTTGCCAAGGCTTAACATTATTATTTTAATTAAAGGATTTGATGAGCTTATGTTCATTCATTACATTACTTATTTAAAATTGGATGTACCTTATTATAAATATTAATTAGTTACTTGAGAAGAGATTGATTCGAATTGATTACGCTAAAAATAGTTACTTTATCAGCATTATAATTGTATTGTTTTACATCCAGTATTGTTTTACATGTTTAAATACAAGAGGTTTATTTGCTAATTATTCCAACAAATTCTGTATGTTCTCACAAATACACTTTCATTTATGTTCCATGCTTTTTAAAGTTATAATTGTTTATTATTTCTTTATGTACTAATACTGTTTCTTTCAGACATATTCGTATGATTATTTTGTTTTCCTTTTTTAAAGCCGCCTTTAATTTCAGACTATTGTTAAAAGCTCGACACGGAAACCAGAGCATAAACGGCATTATACATATAAAAGCCGATTGATAAAACAAATTGAATTTAGCCTAACTAACAAGAATGAAAACACACTGTTTGACAGATATTGAAATAAAATAAATATTTGCTTTTACATATAAAACTATTATAACAAAATGAGAACCTTCGATATATTTTAACACTATAACAATTATTTAAAAAAAATAGAAACACTGTACAAAAAAACGATAAGTGACTCTTTAAAAACGATAAATAACGCTGTAAGTCGCAAGAATAATTTATGTCACCTGTTGAATACTGCTGAGTCTTATTATTCTTCTTCTTAAAATTTAACGGCAACAGGATGACAAGAATGATTCATCCATCGAGCTAAAAACTGGTAGCGGAGTCACAATCGATCAAAATCCACTTTCCAGCATGGATGAGAGTGCATTATTCCAAGGACTAAGATCATAGGTTCAATTCACAATCTTTAAAGAAATACTGATGAGTGACTGAGTTCACTCAGTTGATGTCGACTGACTGACAATGAGATGGTGAGAGACCAAGAGCCTGTAAGAGTTATGCTGCGCCGGCGCAGTTGTCACTTTGTAGCTCCGCCTTAATACATATATACCTGGAAGGGGAATACCCATTGTTCTCGACAGAAAAACATGTCTCAAGAAAGTGAGAAAGAAAATCATGGTTGTCTCTCTCATGATTGAGTCTGCGCATACACATACGAGAGCGAGGCAATCATGATTTTCTAGTATAAATATATTATACAAAATATTATGTTGAATTTTTGTATAAAAAATTTTTAATATATGTGAAATTCTCGCATCTTTGTCAGCTTCAAGCATACATTTCGCTTTGGTTTTTTAACTAATTTACACGTATAAATTGCGCGTCGTGGCTGATATTGGTCGATCAGCGTGTTGAATAACGCACAATGCGAAGACTCGTTAAATTTGACATTCTATAATATTTGAAATCATTATACACGTACGTATATGCGTATACAGTCATATAGTTCGTCCGCAATCTTCGCAAATTACAATAGGTGTTACAGATTCGTCGTTGGCGCGAGTTTGTCGATACTCGATTCGTTTAGCACCGATATGTGTGCACGATAGTGCCGTAGATTGCGATAAAAAAGCGCGAAAATTATTAAAAATATTACGCATTATGGTGTCGTGTGATGCTTTCGTATAATCATATTCGGGCGAAAATAGAATAGAATTTTCAAAAGCCAAGAACCGCTTCATCACGTTCCTCTCGTCATTATTATTCGTAGCAGTAATAATAGTTTGTCGTTTCTTGAACTTTATATCGACATCATCGCTCGTACTTTGCTCAACAGCATTTTCACATCGTGTGCGCTTGCTGCTATTCTTCTTTCCTCGTAAACTCTTATTCGTAACATATACTTCGTTCTCTACTACTATCGTCTCTCTGTTTATCTCCATCCGATAGGAATAGTCGTTATCGAATTGGCTGAATTGTACGGACGTTCGTTCGTTGTAGACTCGATATGTTCGTCGCTTGGCGAAATTGTCGAGATAAACGTACGCATAAGCAGATCTCCGACGCACTGTCGGAACGGATCATCGAGAATACGAATTCGCATCAATGGTAGCAAAATATCGGCTACAACATTCGTTGTAACATCAACATTATTTCGCGTAATATTAAATTTTTTGAAAATTGTTTTAAACTCGTCATTACGATTATTTATCGCATCTTTAGCGAATAGATAATTACGAAAATCTTGATGAAATTGCGAAATTATAGCGCGTAGAATGTTAAATCGTTGTTCGATTTCTGTCACGATCGCTCACTCGATCTCAACTTTCTGTTCAAAGTACTCCATTGTTCGGGGACGCGTGTCCACGCTGAGTATTGCCAAGTCTATGAGACGAGTCGCGAATTGTCGATAATCCAATATCACGTTACTGAGTGTCCATTCACTGAGTTCGCGATTCGGATTTATATTTCGAGCGATCGAATTGTGACATCGTGCCACAAGTACGTCGATGGGAAAGACACATCTGGACTTGGCTGTATCAGCGTTTTTATATCGTCGACGATATATGCGATCGCAACGATCGATCCATTCGAAATACTCGCGACCGAATGAAGCGCGCCAATGTGCGTAACAATTTGAACACAAGAGGAAAAATTCCATATTTTGTAGTACGAGCAATCGCGAAGCGTACAATCCACGTCGCGACACAACGAATCCAGCGTATGTAGAACGAACCAGAGAATTTGTGACAATCCGTTTTACCATATTCCAGCACTCGGTAAGAATATCGGAAAGAGACGAATACCGCGTGAATCTTCGATACGTTGAATCATGTGTCGCATAGACTCAAATCGATAAAGAGATGGCGCGTAACGCAAGTACATTTCTACTAAACTCCATTCGCGATTGTATTCGTCGGTTGATACAGTATTACTTGTAAAAGTATTATTACTAGCGTCAATCGTACGCGTATCGATACTGTTGAGAGATGTCGCAGTCGGCTCGCTATTCGGCAAGTCGTTCACCGCGGAATATGTTTGAGAAACAGGAACGTCGTCGCGATAGAAATCGTAATTGTTATAACTATGATTTAACCGGCGCACAGTGGGTCTAAATCAATATTAGCCGGCCAAAATTCCCAACTTCCCAAAAAATTTATATTTTATAATCATATTCTAAATTATCATATATCCTGAACTTCTTCAAAGCTTTTAATATTTAATATTTTCATAATAAAATATCTAAAATATATGATATAATGAATGAAGATCAAGTATAAACTTATTTACGTAATTTAATTATTTAATAATTTGTCTTCCCATTAGCATCGCCCAGGACTAACGACGCGACAAAAACGTTGGAAGAAATGTAGCCCCAGTTTTGTTTGTTTTCTAAATGTTTTTATGCTTTTTGTTTTTATGTTTTTTTAAATGTTTTATGTTGTTATTTAATGTTTTTTGTTTTTTATTTTTATTTTTTATTTTTTGGTCCTATTCTTTTGTTTTTTTAAATCTTGTTGAATTGTTTTATTATTTTATTATATATTCTAATCTTTTTTTATAAATATTATAAATACATTATTATAAATACAATATAATAAATACAATATTATAAATACATTGTAGTTTTGTTTTGTTTATTTTCTGTTTGAGCATTTTTCAATCATCGTCATTGTTATCATCAGACTCATCTTCCTCATTAACAACTTCAGGTTGCTTCAATAGGTTTAAAACATCTGCAGAAATAGTTCCACTTTTTCTTGGAGATATTCGTCTTAAAGATGTGATATAAGGATCAGATGAAGCAAACAATCTTTTGAACAAATCCTCATTTGTTGCTATCCTCGCACATTTTCTTGTGTGGTGCTCTCTGAAGTACCGACAATCCTTATTCCTTGCTTCTTGAGCTTCTTCGGAGAGGAGTCCAAGTGGAAGAATAGCTGTTGATACTATCACCATGATCCAATAATTTATGTACAGTTGGAGGCATTGGGTACCAATTGTAAAGCTTCATGTACAGATCTGCAGTTTCTTTGCAATATTCACCGAATTTAATGGAATTGATTTCAAAACCGGAGGAGATGGCTCTCAATAAAGTAGAAAATCGACCGATAAGCTCTTCGTCAATGCCAGTAATTTGACTGGACACTGCTGGATTTTCGAAGAATCTACGAGCAGTGTTGCCGTCATTCGTGTTCCCACTTCCTTGTTTTGGGATATCTACGATTAATCCTAGTCGCTGTCGGAGCTGATTTTGAATAATTTTTTTTTGTTTCTCAAATTCTGCTTTATTGATGCCCGTGATGTACCATTTTTTTAGCGTAATTCTGTAAGTAATATGAATCAGGCACTCGAAACATCTTATCAAACAATGGAGTGGAGAAATACCAAATGATAGAGCAGATTCATCTATATGACGATTTGATAGGTCAAGTTGTTTCATATCTTTAGGTGTTGCTTTGCAAATGTAACACGTCATGCTGGAAGCCATGTCCTTCAACGCGTTCCATATCTTTCCGTTAGCCATTGTCAATAACATTTTAAAATTTACTACAATTTCGAATGGATCTTTTAATTTCAGCGGAACCAATTGACTTATCTGCGAAGTCACGTACTTTTCTTCAGTTTTGATAACAGCCACAGTTTCTTTCAGAAACTGAAAACGCAAAGGTCTACAGTATCTCACTGAAGATGGATGAGGATTGCTCCACAATACAGACATGTTCCCATTTGGGGACGCATATCGAAGTTGTAATGGAACGAGCCATGTCACGAAAAGATAGTGATCTGAAACTTCCAAACCAGAAGAAGCGTTTTGCTTATACTGGGATTGTCCAGATGAACCGTCAAAGCCCTATTTTACGATCAATTCGAATGTTTGTCTTGATTTATCCAAATGAATTAAAACTGTCTCACATACTTGAAGCAATCGAGAAGCCGTATGATTCAAAAGAGACTGCAAATGAACTTCTGCAGAATCGTCAGTAACTTTAATTCCATCAGGATAGCACTGTTTCTTTGCCTCAAATATCCGTTTATAACTAGGATACAAATTACTGCCCAGCTCCTTTGCTTGCAAACGCATCAAATTATATTAAGATTTTGTAAATTTCCCTTCTATTAATAATGATAATGCCTGATCTTCCGAATATTGATGTTTCTCTTCTTGCTTTGGAATGGACGCAGATGATATAACATTTTCGATGAAACCAGCAACCTGCCTTTTACCCATCTTACGTAAACCCATAGTTGTAGTCGATGCGATTTCTTCAAAAGGATGAAAAGATAACAGTTCCGAACATCTTCGTCTCTTCGTTCTTTGACTTGCAACTTTGAATAAAACTTTTCGACGTCCACGTTTATTAGAAGCAGGTTCTCTTTCAACTTCATTATTATTTCTACAGAGAGAAAGTAATGAATGTGGAATAACAAATTCCTTTTCTAACCATGATTTAAATTTTTCAACAAACGCATCCGAATTTTTCCGTAATTTCGATTTTCGTTGCGTAATTTTATTGAGAAAGATGTGAATACAATTATTTAAATCCTTCTCACAACCAGTAGAAGGCAAACATTCTGAAAGACCTATCTTATTCAAAATAAAGCCTTTCAAAAATTCTACACGGGAAGACGATTCAACATCTTCCATTGCTTTATATAGCTCAAGTCGTGTGAAAGAAACCATGTCTAGATATTTTCAATTTAAATCAGTCGATATATTTAAGAAGAAGATATATATAAAAAGATATATATAAAAGATATACTTATAAGTAACAAAAAAATACTCAAGTTTAAAGAAATAGCCTTGTTAATGAGTTGAGCGATTCGCCTTGTGTTGGTACGCATGGTAGCGCCACCATGCGTACCAACACAATCTGCTCTATATTAAAAAGCGCTGGGAATCGCTTAATCTCCTTTTGTACATCAGTTATTATGATTATACGCTAAATGTACGAAAAGCCCCAGCACGGAAGTCGATGGAAATTTTTTTCTACAGCATAATATATGATCTGTTCTTGAATTTTCATTAGTGGTCGCAGAATCTCAAATATTAAATTAACTGAGTTAATTAAATAATGATAAGCAATTTTTCGGAAATTTATTAGTTCGTAGATTATAGGAAAAAATGTTTTATTGATCATGTCAACATTAACTTTAAGTAATTACTGTATATTTGGATTATTTTTTTGATTGCTTAAACAATGCTAAATTATAAACTGAGTTTAATTATTGATATTTCTTTCGAACAATTACATATTTCATTAAAATTTTTATTTTCATGTTTATTCACTTATTAGGAAACAAGAAAAAGACATGTTTCATCAAAATTAAAAATTTCATTTTTTTTAATTTTTGGCCGATTAATATCGATTTGGACCCACTGTGCGGCGTATATATTTTACACTGCCCGATATATTTGTCAGTAGCGGTAAATTATTGAATTTATCGATACGATAAAACGTATCGCGCATCAAGTTAATTTGACCGGATGTATATTGAGAATGTAAATGCGGTTCGACTCTTATTCTCCTCGTCTCGTCGCTGCGCGAACACTTTGACAATTTCACGATAGCAATCCTCGTCGGAGCTAACAGATTCTTCCATTACGCGACGCGATTCACGCACACTTTGCAAAAACTCATCGAAGTCGAACGCGCGATTAGCTAATAACATCGGGCGTTTTACCGCGCGTATCGCATATCATTTCGTCCATCAGTCAAAATATTTCACTACTACTAGTAAACACGTCTCGAGTTTCCGTAGTAGTCACCATGGCGATTTCGAACGCGGTCGAATAGGCAGTGTCCAAAGGTCTCGCGTATGCTAAATTGTAAAACTCGATCCATTCGGATCGCATGACATGTCGCAATTTCCGCGATTGTGGAAACGTCATTGCCTTTTTTCGCTGTTTTCTTTTCAATCTTTCAGAAAGATTGTTAGAATTGATCGAGAATATAGACAAATGTTGTCTGATCGATTTTTTGAAATATTTGATAATAATGACTTAGTTCCGAATAAAAATGATAATCGTCGTCAAGATATCGCGGAATAAGATTAATATCGTTGTAAAAATTCCCGTTTCTCACAGCCTCTCGCAGGCCTGAAAATGATGCATTATATTGATCTCGATATTTGTATAGCAATGCGATTAAAATTGCTACGGCAAACCGAGGTTCAATCGTTTGATTTTTCAATGTTAACGAAGTTTCTGTAAAGGAACACAACAAATTCGATAATGCGCGAGATACTTGATGACACATTACAGACATCTGTTGCGTATTCAATATCGCCGGATAGCGCAATTTAGCGTCACGTACATAGTTTGCTAATTCGCGTTTCGTCGTCGAATATGTATCGAGCACTTCTGAAATATTTTCCGTACCTTTTTTCGCGTGTGTAGCTTCTTCGTTTATTTTACTTAATAGAATTTGCAAACGTTCGGATATCGTACGAATTGCTGTATTTAAAGTTTTTTCCGTATCGTGTATGTCATTAGCGTATCGCTGTGCGTCGAGCAAACGCTTTTTCGCTTCGTCGACGTTATTCTGATTCTCGAGTAAAGTTTGCGCGTGTCGCTCATCCTCTTCGCGTTCCAGTTCGGCATACTTTACCGCGATAGCTGATGTAAC
Organism: Prenolepis imparis; assembly: GCF_030444845.1. Classification (NCBI taxonomy): domain Eukaryota; kingdom Metazoa; phylum Arthropoda; class Insecta; order Hymenoptera; family Formicidae; genus Prenolepis; species Prenolepis imparis. Next base: position 2,456,151 of record NW_028141166.1, on the reverse strand, counting down.
TTTCTGTACGCTGGCGCTTGTCGATAGATCGGAAGTGATATCGTCGTACTCGTCTAGCAAGCGTTTCACATCCGCCTGTTTAGTCGCTAGAATATACCGTTGAGCAAATATCTGATCATGTGTACGAGCAATATCGACTTCATGCTGTCGCATAGCTGCATACTTCCGATCATTTTGTTCGCGAAGAAATTGCAATTCTTCCTTCAATCGTGATATAGTTCTTTCATTGACAGAGACTCGATTACGTAAAATGGATATACGTTCTTTCACGATGTCGCGCAGCGTAATCTCATTGTCTACCAACGTAGATTGCGTAATTTCAATAATATCGACAAAATCATTGTCAACCGGCGCGGATGAATCGACACTTGTCCCGTCGTATCCGTACATGCGTGTCAGAGTAATATATTCGCGATTCACGATTACGAAACGTATCATCGTTTCACGCATATCGAGGGATAACGCGATCAGTTTCTACATTTTTGATCGAAGTGGTAATTTCTCGATAATCGCGCCAAATACGTCGCTGTTTTTCACATTAATATTTGATATATTGCGAAAAATAGCAAGTCTGTCATCGTCGAGTACCAAAAATGCAGATCGCGCGTCAGTTTTTCCGCAGCGCCAAAGACGTTTGAGGAATTCTTCGTATTGTGAATGACGCGGGAGTACCATGGAGAGAGTATTTATGCAATGAAATGCTTACATTTTAGGAAAAAATTCCCCAAATACAGCCGTCGCAGGCACATTCGTTGGGACAATCTTCCAATCGTGTCGAGTCACATGCGCATTTCATATACAGTACCGGCCAAAATTATATCACCTTTTGATTTTTTCAGCATAACTTGTTTTAAAGTGCACGGATCTCTACACGAATCATAACATATTTTGAAGGACGGTATAACATATATTGAATTATAATTCAATGTTATACCAACCTTCAAAACATGTTATGATTTGATAGAGATCCGTGCACTTTAAAACAAGTTATGCTGAAAAAATCAAAAGGTGATATAATTTTGGCCGGTACTGTAGTGTGAAATACGAAACCACCATCGAGACATATTCAATACGTTATTCAATGCCTTATTTTCGTCACACTGTGCAAAACTGCTCAGTTTTGGCATATTAGGCCACACACAACTCATATCGTAAACTTGTACGCATTCGTGCAGTTTCTTATCCAGCAAAGATAGAAACAAATATCGTTTACTCGATCCTTTCACAAAGATAATCATCTTTTTATCAATATATTTTTGATGAAGTAATGGAGATAAAAGTGCATAATATTTTTTCACAGTATCATCAACAATTTGACGAACATTGTTACGTTCGATAATATCGTCACAATTCCCTGAAAATCCATGTATTTTCGACTCCACATTTTGTACAAATTTGTCATTTTGTGATTGTAATTTCCAAGAGGGAAATGGTGCTAAAAACATATGCTTAAAACTCGATACGTTATTTACACCATACCGAACTCCCGCGATAGATTTGAGTATATATATTTTACCGTTATTCGGCCGGTATCCTTGTAAATCGAGAAAAGTCGGATATACGCGGTGACTTTGATTACAGATTGTATTAGCAGCAAAATGTTGCGTCGCGTTCATGGTGTGTTGAATTTAAATGCGACTCGTGGTAATATCACTCGAATGTTTTGACACAATGATACACTTAAAATGTGAATTACTCGATCGAATACAGACTTTTTATATACGGTTCCGTCAACTTGTTTTTTCTTTCAGTAGAAGACACATATTTTTTTAGTATTAAATCTAACGTTTTAACATAATTTTACACAAGCGTGATACATTGCGACATAAGTTACATAAATGTATGTACGTTCGAATAATTGGACGATGATTAGACAAGTCGATACTATTTAAAAACTACTCGTACTACTCGATCATATATTAATGCTTGAGTTTGTACGCACGCGGGATACGAGATATCGGGATCATTATTTTCTATACCACACGGTACTGGTAGTATAGTTCGCGAGTCTCGAAAGTAAGATGAATACAACGACCAAGTTTCGATGCACGGATTGGTGCGAATAGTCGCCTCGAAGTTTGTAAAATTCGGTGCGTACGGTACGCAAGTTTTCAACGTAGAATCGTATTTTATATCGGGTTGATCATCATGCTCTCGACATATACATGTATTATTTTTGAAATCCGGGCGAATGTATTTACCGGCGTATGGAATCATCGAGGCGCAATGATTGTCGATGAGCGTTAATCTATCGAATGGTGCCTCGACCATAGTGTTGCCTAGACGATCCAATTGATTAGGCGGACACACGAAACGATATTCGCCGTTAGTGTTCAATCGCTCGTCGATGTCGGCAAAGCGTAAACTCGAGTCGATGTAATTGTGCCAAATATTGCCGGTGGCGCGATCTAAAATGGAGCCGTTACACGCGACGACGCGGTTACCCCCTTCGCCGTTGAACGCACGAGTTTGCGGGAAACATTGCCAACCGTCGCGTCCGTAAACGGCTATCGAGGTATTCTCGTTGCATATCGCGGCATCGTTCGGAAGACAATATGAGCCTTTGCGACCTTTGCGCCCGTCGATTATGTGACCTATTTGATCGAAGTATTTGTACTCTACGCCATCGGAGATGTAACAAACGGT
>NW_028141166.1:2398505-2448505 GCF_030444845.1 Prenolepis imparis | reverse complement strand
ATAGAGAGGCGACAACTGGTCATCGTATGTGACCAGCTATGGCAGCTATTCAGAAATGCTTATCGCGCTGCAAAATATAACGCGACGACCAAAAAACGAATAATTTTTCCAGAAATCGTAAGTTTATTAACTATCCATCCAAAGAGATATAACGCTGAACAATTTTTTCTAAAATTTAATACAATTTTCATATTATTATTTTTTATATCTTGTTTACAATTTCTTTTTTTACATTTTAAATCTCTAGATAATTCTTATTATTTAATTTTTCTTCTTTATATTCATTATCCTCTTCACGCTTTAATTTTTCTGATTTTTTTTCACATCCATCTCTTCTCTTTTATTCATTCGCATCCACTTTATGACAATTATTTCTATTCTTTTCCTCAAGAATTCTTTCATAATCTACTGCTGCTTTCATTAATGATTTATCCCAATCATCATTTAACACTGAAATATTTAAATTATAAATTATAATAATAATTTAATTTTTAAAGAATTTAAAATTTATATACAAACAAATAATTAATTTTATTACTTACTATTTCTAATTTCTTCAATATTATTTAATTTATTTAATTCATTTGTATGATTTTCCATTTTATCTATTAATTTTTCAAAATTTAGCCTCTGCAAAAATTTGTCTCGCATCAGTGTATATTTAACATTAGATATATTAAATCAATAAATTATATAATTCTGTAAAATACGACAATAGATTCGCGATTAAAAAACAGACAAACGGAGAAAAGGGGGAAATTATATTAAGAATATATAGATGCGAGAGAAACATTAACGCATATATTTACATAGTGCAGATATATGTGTTCACTTACGAGCGATATAATTTTTTACGTCTTTTGTAATCTGCTATCCACTGAACTACTTCTCAGGTATACAATAACAAATAATAAAAAAATAACAGTATATTATAATGTCACAAATATTTTTATACACATGTATTATACTATAAATACATATTACGGTTTTAACTATGTTTAAATTTTAATAATATTTTTAAATATTTATTCAAAATATTACTACAACTAGAATATATATAATTTATATTAATATATCATTAAACTTTAATCATATCTCATGTCGGCTTAATTCGCTGAACGTAGTAGTAATATAATTTTTGAGGTTCTATGAAGATGTGAGATTATTTACAGATTGGTTGAAATAAAAATTATTAAATTTCTTGAATTTGAACAGTTGAGAGGATAAAATTTTAAAAAAACGTTAACTGGAACAGCAAAAGGATATCTATATCCAAAAACATACCAGGCAATAATAGTATTTGGATTGGCATTTGTTAAAAATTGTTGTAGAATATTATAATTAATAGGACCTGGACCAATTGTAAATAGCCTTCAGGTATTTCTTCAAATATAGGAAATTGATTAAAAAATCGAGCTTTTGATTGTTCATATGATAACTCCGGTTCTTCAGAGCTATCATCACTGATACAAATCGTTTCATTCTCCAATTGTTCTACGAGAGAATCTTCGAGAGAAATTGGAGAAGAGGGAGATGAATCTTCTTCAAGAATGATTGTTGAAGGGACAGGAGATGGAGATCTGGGTGAATCGAATTGTTCAGGAGAGTGCGAATGAGGTACGAGTACAGGAGATGGAGATCTGAATGAATCGAATTGATCGAGAGAGTGCGGATGAGGTACGAGTACAGGAGATGGAGATCTGATGGGTGAATCGAATTGGTCGGGAGAGTGCGGATGAGGTACGAGTACAGAAGATGGAGATCTGGGTGAATCAGGTAAATCCAAATGGTCGGGAGAGTGCGGATGAGGTACGAGTACAGGAGATGGAGATCTGATGGGTGAATCGAATTGGTCGGGAGAGTGCGAATGAGGTACGAGTACAGGAGATGGAGATCTGATGGGTGAATCGAATTGGGTAACGGGAACACTCGAAGAAACGGAAGAAAGCATTTGTTCAGATTCTATGATTTTGGAAAATTTAAGATTCACAACGGACTCATTATCACGTCCATCTGACACCGAACCTCGAAGCAAAGCTTTTTTTAATCGTTTATTTCGACGATTTCGCCAATGTTTCACAGCAGCCCGTGAAATCCATTTTTTACAATTATCCACTATAAAAATAAAATTATTAAGAATAATTTTTTAGATTAATATATACAGAGTGATTAATTATAATCTTAACAGGCAAATATTTCGAAGAATGTAAGAAATACAAAAAATGTTTCGTATAAAAAAGTTAATTGACTTCGATGGGGGGGCATAAAGCATCGTGAGAGATTGAAATAATTCGAGAGCGATCGAGATGATTCGGAAAGTAATAGAGACAATTCGAGAGCGATCGAGTAATTATAGGCAGGACCAGGCGCGAACATTAGACTTGAGTCGCGTGAGCGCAAAGAACGACGTCAGAATAAGATATATTCTTTTTGTAACGTTTTTATTCATCCACCATTAAAATACGTTAAAAACTCATATATTGGCGATTGATGAAAATCATTATCCTTCATCTCGCTTACTATACAAACTTATTGGGAAGGTGGGGGGTGGCTCAGCCGGAATACGCAAGAGTGAATATAAAAAAGAGAAAAAGACGCACGACGATAAACGACAATAAAAAAAATCTACAATGGTACACAGATGATACGAGGATAGATAATATGACGATATGCCAGTTAAAAGACGAATTAAAACGACGAAAGTTAAAGAGATAACCTGTAATAAGGCGGAATTGAGAGAACAGCTTCAGACACCGCGTCAGATCACCGCGATCCATGGAAGAATGAGAAAACAATGAGGATGAGTAACAAAACGACGGTTGCGATGAAAATCGCGAATTTGACGATAATCTTCACGAGCGCTCATGAGAAAGGTAAGCGCGTCAGAATAATCACTAGTACAGGCGGGAATAATATTTATTAACATTTACAAACGTTGAGGAAACTCCATCGATGTATTTATTAGTAACGATGGCGATAAAGATATCAAAGCGTTGAAACAATTTCGAATATATTTAATAGGTATATCACATTTAAAATTGTGACCTATTGCCAGACATTTACGCAAACCATAAAAAAAAAACGCTAATGTTTGCACAAGAATCGCGCGATAGACTTTGTTCCTGCAGCATTTTCACAATACATTGTCAAGCATCGTCCGGGGGAAAGAGTATGCGTCATGTCGATGTACTCAGCCGAAATATTTTGGCCAACCGCAATGCTCATAATGGAATATCAAGAGGATATTCTCGGAAAAACTGCAAAGAAATCAAGCGGAAGACGAAGAGTTATCAAGCATTCAAAAATCAGACGATGTATAATCAAGAAGTCGAGTAGTACGTCGTTAAGAATGAACTACTACATAGAGTGTTGAACGGAAACAATTTAGTTGTTGTTCCAAAGCTAATGCAAAAATAGTATTATACGACAGACTCGCGAACGCGACCATTTCGGTCCAAATAAAACACTGAGAAGTTGCTGAAGATAAACTATTGGTTCAAGGAGATGCGTAAGAAGATTGAGAGGGTCATCCACAATTGTATTAGCTGCATTCTGACTGTGAGAGAAAATCTGGAAAGCAAAAGGGTTGCTTACACTCAATCCCTATAAGGGCGAGAATTCGTTCGATACGTATCACATGGATTACTTAGGTTCTTTTCCATCTACGAAAAAAAAAATATCGCAATTTGCTTATCTCGTCATCGAGGCCTTTACAAAGTTTGTCTGGCTATATTCCACGAAATCCACAAAAGTACAGCCGAAATATTAGATAGATTGATACAACAGAGCGCTGTTTTTCGGAAACCTGAAAAAAATAATTTTCGATCGAGGAACGGCATTTACTACGCATGATTTCGATAATTATTGCACGGATGAAAAACATTGAGCGTATAACCATTTTGTTACTGGAATTCCACGAGAAAAACAGACAAGTCGAGATTGATGTAAGCACCGAATCCCGCTGAATGGTATAAATATGTGACACCCCAGGTAGAACATAAAACTCATAATGACGTCATTATGACGTCACTAAAATGTCATTTTAAAAAAATCATAATGATCTCATTTAATACATTTTTAGCAATGTTTAGATGACTTATTTTTGATTTCATATTGACTTTAATATGACCTTTAAAAAGAAGAATATTATGTAAAATTGAATGGTACACGAAACTGTAGCTTTATTTGCATTACAAATTACATAATTATATATTATTGTAAATCATAAATAAACATTGCACAAAATGTTAGCACTTTAAGAGAACACATCATGTTAATTGTAAAAATAAACGCCTATTATTATTATTTTCTAATTAAAAAACAATACAAATTTTAAAAAAGACTGCTTAACGGAAAATAAAACTTTTAAATCTCTTTAAAATAAACAAAACACTCAAAATGAAAATCCTGACGCAGAAAGACAATATTATAATAATAGAAGTATATCATATTAACATAAAAATAAATTCTCTGATATTGTTTTTTAACTGGAATGTAATACACATTAAAAAAAAGACTGCATAACAGAAAATAAAACTTTTAAATCTCTCTAAAACAAACAAAAAACTCAAAATAAAAATCCTGACGCAGAAAGACAATATTATAATAATAGAAGTATATCATATTAACATAAAAATAAATTCTCTGATATTGTTTTTAACTGGAATGTAATACAAATTAAAAAAAGACTGCATAACAGAAAATAAAACTTTTAAATCTCTCTAAAACAAACAAAAAACTCAAAATGAAAATCCTGACACAGAAGAACAATATTATAGTTATTGTAACATAAATATTAGATTCCAATTTCGGCTACTACAAAAATCCGTAACTAGATTTTTCGCTGGTTACTTGTGTGTAACCAACGCAACATTTTTCTTTCCGCTTGTGCCAAATTGCTATCAGGGAACATCTTTAAAACAGCATCTATATGTATAAAATAGAGATCAGTGTGTTACTTAAAAATAAAAAATATTTTTTAAAAAGCTAAATTTAAACTTACAATTAATTGCTTCATGAAGTTTAGTATTTTGAAATTTGAGTTTTACTAAACCTGACCCTGCATAATTTATCATGCGAGCCAAAGGATTTGTAATAAGTTTAGGAAGAATACGTCCCACAGCTGCATATTCATTGGTCTGTTCATCGACTTTCATCAATGTACAAAAATAATCTACCTTCAAAAAATAAATTTAATTTTAGAACACAAACTACATATATTCGATTATTAAATTAACAGATTATTGATAAATCAAACTTTTTTGTATTGTAGTAAAAAAAGAAATGCAAAGAAATTTAATATTTCCACAATTACATTATATACTTTCATATGCATTTAATGTCGTTTATTAAGTAACTGAATATCCAAGAACAAGAAATTTCTTCATTGAGATAGCGACAAATTTTTAAACTTATTTGTAAATATATAAGATGCAATAAAATAATAATAATAACTACAAAAAAAATATAAAATATAGTTTCAATTTTAATAAAAATAATCTACACAAATGAAATAAAATGTAGCTATTAAATTTAACTTGCAAACTGTGTCACTATATATACTATGAATAATGAAACTTCTACTTACTACAGGGTAAAAATTATCACCAGATATAAGAAACTTTTGGAACTCTGAGAAGGCATCTTCATCATTTAAAGGGAGTGTAGGGAGTCCTTTCGGTTTAATAATTTTTCCTTCTTCTGGGGCTAACTTGCGATGAATCCTATAAAGCATCAAAATTACGTGTTCCATTTTACCATTCAATTCCTCTTGCCTATCCACTAAAATTTGAAGGACAGCAGCAACATGAGGCTCTGAAATAAAGTAACATATAATAAATAATAATTTCGAAGTTGCGAATAAACATTAATAAAGAAATAATGAGGTTAAAGATTATTCATTCATATGCATAAATTATGTGTTGATGGGCAATAAAATCATAAACTTTATACAAGAAACAACGTACCCAATTTCATTTGTACATTTTTCATCAATGACGGCAAAGAAGCTGAAACGTGTAGTTAAGTCAAAAAATATCAGTATAATTAATTATGGAAATGGACTTAATATAAGGCAAAAAATTTGTTACAGCCCAAAAATAACATTATAACCTTACACTTATGACATGGTTGAGAAGTCACAGATTTACAAGATATAGAAGTATCTTTTTTTGTAGAGGCTTCACTAAAAGACATTATTTTTTCGGAAAACGAGGACGACGTTCCATGTTGTATTGGTAATTTCTTTCGTAGAGGTGAAGCATTAAAACATGATGGATTGTTATATGCTATAACAAATAATCAATTAAAAGCAAATATTTCATAAAATTGTAAGCTGAGCAATGAATATGCTCTTTAAACATTGATTATATCATGCATGTAAGCTACAAAATAAAGTAAAAATTAAAGAGGAAAATCAAGCGAGTAATAGGTTAGGGTTAGATTAGGTTACATTAAGAAATTAAAAAAGGGATTATTTTGCGATAAAATTAGTTCTTACCTTTTTATTATTATTTCCAGACATAATGATTTTCGGTTTCTACGTTTGGAAAAAATTTATTGTTATGTTGCACTGTTGCGTTGCACTCTAGCTTGTTGTGTTGCACACGCGAACACGTTTACGTTAAATAACCGCGAATTATATTCAATGGATTGGCCAGATCGCAAAGTGGCAAACAAATGACGTAATTCCCTACTTGTAACCAACTTTACGTAGCCAAACAGAATACTTCCCGCCTGAAGCTGTGTGATAGATGGAGGTTATAAAATTGTGCGATTCCAGCGAACTCTCTATGTTGGCCCTCGTATCATCTATGTACCATTGTAGATTTTTTTATTGTCGTTTATCGCCGTATCGTCGTGCGTCTTTTTCTCTTTTTTATATTCACTCTTGCGTATATTCCGGCTGAGCCCCCCCCCACCTTCCCAATAAGTTTGTATAGTAAGCGAGATGAAGGATAATGATTTTCATCAATCGCCAATGAGTTTTTAACGTAGTTTAATCGTGGATGAATAAAAACGTTACAAAAAGAATATATCTTATTCTGACGTCGTTCTTTACGCTCACGCGACTTAAGTCTAATGTTCGCGCCTGGTCCTGCCTATAATTGCTCGATCGCTCTCGAATTGTCTCTATTACTTTCCGAATCATCTCGATCGCTCTCGAATTATTTCGATCTCTCACGACGTCTACGTGTGTCTCACCGGTAAGGAAAAAAAAAAAAAATGCATAAATAAGCTTGAATTTCTCGCAATAGTGGCGAGATTCGCTGTTTCTTTCCTCTCCTCTCCTTTAAAGATTATTGTTAATTTTTTGTAAAAATTAAATTTAATGAAATATATAATGAAATATTTAATAATATTAAATAAAAATATCTCACTTTTATTATAGTTTTTTTCATGAGAAATAGTTGAGGATTTTTCACAATAACGGCGAGATTGGCTGTTTTTTTTCCCCACTATTTAGAAATTATTGAGGATTTCTCGCAGTAGCGGAGAGATTCGCGGTTTCTTTTTACATCCTTCAGAAATGGTTGAGAATTTTTCGCAATAACAGTGAGATTCACTGTTTTCTTTCTCTTTATTCTTTAGAAATTGTTGAGAATTTCTCGCATTGGTGGAAAGATTCGTGATTTTTTTTCTGTTCTTTTCCTAATTCTGGACTCATTCTCAAAAAGATTGTTAAGGATTTCTCGCAGTAGCGAAAAGATTCATGGTTTATTTTTTTAAATTTGTTAAATCGTTTATTTGTTGCAACAATGACAACTTAAAAATTAATTTTTTCCAGGATATCTAATTGAATAATAATATACGTAGTAACTTTTCTCTGTGTAATAATAACTCAAAAATATTGAATTTAGAATTATATTATTGTTGCGTTAAATAAACGATATACATGGTGATTTATTTTAATCTTAACAGATAAATATTTTGAAAAATATGAGAGATACGAAAAAAATGTTTCATACAAAAGTTTTTTTGACTTTGATGGAAACATAAGATGGTGTAATTGATTTGATTTTGAATAGTTATTTAAAAATTACACGAAGGTCATCAATGTTTTCTTAAATGAAATCCTCTATTTTTTGTATATTCTCGTAATTCTTGTCGAAACGTTTTTCAAAACACTACTCTTACGTAGTCACTCTTACGCAAATCGTTCCCAAGATACGAAGCTTCTGTCGCGGATAGCGCGAGATGAGATAAGCGAGAAGGCGCTGCGTAAGAGTGTGTGTGCGAGCGTAGGAGCGATGAGAGTGTGGGGAGAAGTCGAGCTTTGAGAGGCGAGGGACCGACAGTATGTACGTACGAAAGATTGAGTACGGAAGGACGAGAGCGAGAGCCCTAAAATAGGTCACATCCATTGTATACAGAAATAAAGTTCTACATATCAGAATACCAGTGTGGACTATAGATCGAGACCTAATCCTGTTCCCGACAAAGTGGCGACCGTGACAGGACAGACGAAGAAATCGGGAACATAATTTCGTGGTTCGATATATGAGCAAAGATGGATGCCATAAAGAAACAAAGAAGGGCTCTTCGTATGACCTTTACAAAGGCACTCAATGCCTTCACGACGAGGATGGAAAGCGACTGTACCAGGGAAGAAAAAATGGTGGCCTTCCAATTCCTCGAGACGAAGATGACAGAGCTGGATGCCGTGCACGCCGCATATAACCAGGTGCTTTTCCAATCAGATATGGACGAAGCAGACATCAACAAGGAGTTAGAATCGGACGATACATACAAGACTCAATATTTGACGGCGAAGATGAAGATAGCGAAGGTGACGACATCGATGACAGAGAATGCCGCGAGAACGGTCTCGACGCACGCGGTAAAGACATCGAAGCTACCTAAGCTTGAATTGCCGAAATTCAGCGGTCTCATCAAAGACTGGCTCCCTTTCTGGAGCCAATTTAAGAAGATAAATGACGACTTGTCAATCAGTAACGAAGATAAGATGCAATATCTACAGCAGGCCACAGTTCCGGATTCGCGCGCAAACGAGCTGGTGAAAAGTTTCCCGCCTACGGGAGAAAACTACGAGAAAGCGGTCACTAGCTTGAAGAATCGTTTCGGACGAGACGAAATGATTGTGGAATTTTACGTGCGCGAGTTACTGGGTCTCGTGTTACAGAATGCCGTGAGGGGAAACAAAAAATCGTCCCTTGCGAGCATATATGACAAAGTCGAGTGCTATATACGTGCGCTAGAGACTCTAGGCGTGACGACTGACAAATGTGCCGCCATGTTGTACCCTCTCGTCGAGTCGTCTCTACCAAAAGAAGTCCTTCGAGCATGGCAACGCAGCGGACAACGGGAGATGGTGGAGGCCGATGGATCAAGAAAAACTACCGATCGACTGGAGAAATTACTTAGATTTTTGCAATTGGAGGTGGAAAACGAGGAGCGCATCGATATGGCGTTGACGGGATTCGGGCTATCGGCAGACCAGGAGAAGACAAAGAAGCACAAAGGTAAAACCGATTCATCAAAAGAGACCGCCAGCGCGAGCGTTCTTTTCGTGTCGAAGGATCAAAAGAAACCGGAATGCATATTTTGTAAATCGAGTCACGATAGTACAAACTGTGAAGCGGCGCGGAAATTAACATTAGACGAGCGAAAAGAGATTGTAAAGAAAGAAGGCGGCTGTTTCAATTGTTTAAAGCGGGGTCACGTTTCACTGAGATGTAAAGTTAGATCGAAATGCGATTGGTGCTCGAAACGGCACGTTCTCTTGATGTGCCCGTTCATATCTCGAAAAGATAACGTTCCTGTAAATAAACTGGATGATAGCGGGAAAAAGATCGACGAGCACAACCTAGCTTCGTTTTGTGAGACGCACGAGGTCTGTTTACAAACACTTCGGGTGAAACTGTACTCTTCGACGCGTGAAAAAATTGTAAGAGCGATTGTTGACACGGCCTCCCAACGTTCGTATATCCGTACCAATATCGCGCGAGAATTAGGCTATAGTCCTCTCGGTGAATTAGAGGTTTCGCACTCTTTGTTCGGCGGAATTCGATCTGAATGCGAGACTCATAATATGTTTAAGATACACATAAAAAGCCTAGACGATTCATATGCATGCAATTGGTTGGCGATGAATCAAGATATTATCTGCAGCCCTATTTCGAGCGTTAAAAATGATACGTGGACCGACGAGTTGAGGAATAAGAATATTAATTTGACAGACGTCGGAAATAAAAATAATATTATAGATATTCTTATTGGCGCAGACGTAGCGGGTAAACCCGCCGTTAATAACCGGTAGAAAATACGATTTGGAAAACGGTCTAACGGTTTTAGAAACACATTTAGGATGGACGGTGCTAGGAAAATTGCCGAAAAAGTCCAAAGAATTCGATACCGCAACGATAATCACAACAATGGTCGTGCAGGAGGCCAGCGTATGCGATCTATGGCGTTTAGATGCTATCGGCATTACTGATCCGATTGAAAAAGCCGACAAGACGATAAAAGATACACAAACACGAGAGTTTTTGATAAGGACGGCTAAATTGAACGCGGATAGTCGATACGAAGTTAGATTACCGTGGGCAGAAAATCATGTGCCTGTATCGAACAATTACGATATCGCGAGTAATCGATTGAAAAAATGTATTGACAAACTCGAGACAGGAAATTTGTTAGAAGCGTATGACAACGTTTTCAAGGAATGGCTCGCGGAGGGTATTATCGAGAGGGTGCCCGATAATGAAATCGGAAATCGGGGTCATTATTTACCACATCGCCCGGTGATAAAAAATAATAGCACTACTAAAATAAGACCGGTGTTCGACGCCTCGGCTTCTAAAAGGGGTTACCCGTCTTTAAATCAGTGTTTAGAAAAGGGCCCCAATTTAATGGAACTAATACCGTCGTCCTTGAATAGATTTCGCGAAAGAAACATTGGAGTGGTATCCGACATAAAAAAGGCGTTTTTACAAATAGTCATAAACAAATTGGATCGCGATTATCTCCGTTTCTTTTGGATTATAAACAATGAAATGGTGGTTTTACGACATTGTAGGGTAGTATTCGGTTTGATCTGTAGTCCCTTCTTGTTAGCGGCGATCATTGAGCTACATTTGTCGTTACTTCCAGATCTGGCAGATGAAAGAAAAGGGATAACCGAAAAGCTAAAAGAATCTTTTTACGTAGATAATTGCGTTACGAGCGTAGATTCAGAAGAAGAATTAAGAAAGTTTGTGACGGAAGCGACGTCGATCATGGCGGCGGGCGGATTTGAACTACGCGGTTGGGAAAACACGCGCGATTCTAATGAAAACGAAACGACGCTGGTCCTAGGAATTTTATGGAATAAACGAAAGGATACAATATCGGTTAATCCGACCGTGTTAAATTTAGATAATCCAGTCGTCGTGACGAAGAGAACGATTTTATCCGCGGCGCATAAGATTTTCGATCCCATCGGCTTCACGTGTCCTACGTCTTTGCTACCGAAATTGCTGCTCAAAGAATTATGGACGGAAAAAAAGGATTGGGACACCAGGGTTACTAATGATCAAGCTAACAAATTCATAGGCTGGTTAAACGATTTAGATATGTTAAATCAGATCGAAATTCCGCGGAGTCTCGAAGAAGGAGAGTTGACATTACATACTTTCAGCGACGCGAGCGGTTCGGCTTATGCCGCGGTGGTCTTCGCGAGGACAGAATACAGAAACAAAGTAAGCATTCGACTCCTAGGCGCGAGATCTCGTCTAGCGCCCGAACGGGCTACGATCCCGCGTCTCGAACTAATGGCGGCCACGATAGCCGTCAGGCTTACAGTCGCAACCACCAAGGCTTTAACGCGAAATATTTCTAAAATAACGTATTGGTCAGACTCCACCACGGTGTTAGCTTGGATTAAACGCGATATACAGTGGGGTACGTTTGTATGGAATCGAATCAAGGAAATACGCGCATTTAGTAAATCGGAGGAATGGAATTATGTGCCGGGAGATTTGAATCCCGCCGACCTCCCATCACGTGGTTGTAGTCCCACGCAACTAGTACAATCAGTGTTCCGATTAGGGACCGGCTGGCCGCGCATGCGTGCTTTTGCGCATGCGCGGCCAGAAAGATACAGTGACGTACATATGTACGCATGTAGTATCTTGGCGCTTGGCGGGGGCGGGATGCGGGATCGTGAACGACAGTTAGGGATCGGACGATCGGACGATTACGATAATTAATAATTATAATTTTTGTTTATTAATGAATACTGGTAAGGTTTTTGGCAGTTTTCCTTACCCTTGCAACAAATGTTGGTATTCTTTGAAGTTTCTGCCAAATTAAAGATTTTTATTTTATTGATGTAAAAAGTGTTTTATTTAATGATATCACCTTTTTCCCTTCCTTTTTATTTTTTATTATAATTAATATTTATAAAATAATTAAATTTTAAATATTTTTTTAATACTCTAAACTCTAAATGTAACCGGGAGAGTAACGGTGCCTCTTTTCCCTAGTACAAAATACTTCACTGATGCCGCATGCTCGCACATGCGCGGCCAGCCGGTCCCTAATCGGAACACTGAGTACAATCCGAGTGGTGGTTGGGCTCACCATGGCTTTACAAGTCCGAAGCATACTGGCCAAAGGAAAAAACTAATTTCGTTGAGGAAGAAATAGGAAGCGAAATGAAAAAATCGTCCTTGATACACATGATTAACGCGGAAACGGCTACATTCGAAGTCGGCAGTTATTTTTCATCTTACAATAAACTAATACGGTTCTTGGCCTGGATGAATAGATTTTTTCTAAATCGGAAGAAGGAAATCAATCGAGAAAAAAAATTTAACGACGGCGATCATAAAATGCGCGAAACATCCCAAGTATCGTATTTATCCGAAAAGGAACGTAAAACATGTGCCGTGTACCGAGCAGTGCATTTTGAATTGGCATTGACACTATCCACTCAGGGTTTTCTAGAATGCCTACGTAGATTTATAGCAAGACGCGGACGCCCACGTAACATATATAGCGATAACGGAACTAATTTTACCGGCGCCGTCAATGCACTGAATAAATTAGACTGGGAAAAAATAGCGAAGCATAGTTCGGCATCTCAGATCGAATGGCATTTTAATCCGCCAGCAGCACCGTGGTGGGGTGGCTGGTGGGAAAGATTGATAGGAATCCTAAAAACGCTATTACCAAAAATATTAGGAAAGGCAAGCCTTTCATACGAGAGTCTGAACACTATCTTGTGCGACGCGGAAGCGATAATCAATGCTCGCCCATTAACGTATATTTCAGAAGATCCCGAGGATCTCAAACCGTTGTCACCGTCGATGTTTTTGCAAGAGAATCGGGAATACGGTGTCCCAGACTGCGACATGCTATATCGCGGAAAACTAAAACAGAAGTTTAAACACAGATAGAAAATTCTAGAAGATCTTCGGAAAAGATTCCGTATTGAATACCTAGGCCAATTATTACTAAAAGGCGGAAAGAAAACCGAAACTCGAAGGATAAAAATCGGTGATGTTGTATTGATTGGAGATGATATGCATCGACGCATATGTTGGCCGCTTGCACGCGTGGTGAATGCTATACCGGGCCGCGACGGCCAAGAACGAGTATTCGTGTTAAAAACTAAAAAAGGTTTAATTAAAAGACCCGTGCAAAAGATTTACCCGCTAGAGATCACTCAAAACGAACTAGAAAGTTCCGCGAAGAATTTGCGTGAGCATGCGAGCGGCTCCAAAAAACTTAGTGATAAGGCAAATAATTGTAAGAAGATAAATCGACTTGACGATGAACGGAGCAATTACAAACCAAAGATTATAACCACACGCAGTGGACGTATTATCAAAAAACCGGATTACTTTAAGTACTAATGTATTAGTAATGTAAGAAATAACTTTAAGCAAATTTTGAAGAATATTGTCATAATTTTGGTTTTCTTTTTCTGTGCGAATGTTTTGCTACTTTTAGTTAAAAGTTCACTTGCCTTCGGATAATACCTTTATTAGAAAATAGTTTCTTGATATTTGGCAAAGTCAAGATATATCCTTCTAACCAAAAGGGGGGAGGATGTCGCGTATAGCGCGAGATGAGATAAGCGAGAGGGCGCTGCGTAAAAGTGTGTGTGCGAGCGTAGGAGCGATGAGAGAGTGGGGAGAAGTCGAGCCTTGAGAGGCGAGGGACCGACAGTATGTACGCACGAAAGATTGAGTACGGAAGGACGAGAGCGAGAGCCCTAAAATAGGTCACATCCATTGTATACAGAAATAAAGTTCTACATATCAGAATACCAGTGTGGACTATAGATCGAGACCTAATCCTGTTCCCGACAGATTCAAAGTTGACATGTCATCGACATTATTATATTGTCCGATTATCATATTATTCGATGTACACCATACAAAGATTGTTTAGTCGCATTTATATACGTCAAGTGACTTTAAAAAAAAGCAGACTTTGTACGTGTGTATATGTTTGTGTGTGTGTGCTTCTTTAGTAAACCTTTTTTTCTCTCTTTTTTTACTTTATTTTCTTCTCCTTTTTCCTTACATTAAAATAATAATTAGAGAAAAGAGTTTTACTAAATAACCACACATATACATATATATATATATATATATATATATATATATACAAAATCTGCATTTTTGGAGTCACATGGATGTACAAAATTTAACTGAACCAACTTCCCCGCGATGTACATCGGATAATGTGAATTCCAATATGATATGTCAACTTTGAATTTTCGTATCTTGGGAAACTACTTACGTAAAAGAGCCTCACATGGTAATGTTTTGAAAAAACGTCGATAACACCATCTTATACTTTCTGCCCCCCCGCCCCCCTCTCGAAGTCAAATAACTTTTTATATGAAACATTTTTCGTATCTCCTATATTCTTCGAAATATTTGCCTGTTAAGATTAAAATTAATCACTCTGTATATATTAATCTAAAAAATTATTCTTAATAATTTTATTTTTATAGTGGATAATTGTAAAAAATGGATTTCACGGGCTGCTGTAAGACATTGGAGGAATCGTCGAAATAAACGATTAAAAAAAGCTTTGCTTCGATGTTCAGTGTCAGATGGACGTAATAATGAGTCCATTGTGAACCTTAATTTTTCCAAAATCATAGAATCTGAACAAATGCTTTCTTCCGTTTCTTCGAGTGTTCCCGTTACCCAATTCAATTCACCCATCAGATCTCCATCTCCTGTTCTCGTACCTCATCCGCACTCTCCCGACCAATTCGATTCACCCATCAGATCTCCATCTCCTGTATTCGTACCTCATCCGCACTCTCCCGACCAATTCGATTCACCCATCAGATCTCCATCTCCTGTACTCGTACCACTGTACTCTCCTGAACAATTCGATTCACCCAGATCTCCATCTACTGTACTCGTACCTCATCCGCACTCTCCCGACCAATTCGATTCACCCATCAGATCTCTATCTCCTGTACTCGTACATCATCCGCACTCTCCCGACCAATTCGATTCACCCGATTCACCCAGATCTCCATCTCCTGTACTCGTACCTCATCCGCACTCTCCCGACCAATTCGATTCACCCAGATCTCCATCTCCTGTACTCGTACCTCATCCGCACTCTCCCGACCATTTGGATTTACCTGATTCACCCAGATCTCCATCTTCTGTACTCGTACCTCATCCGCAATCTCCCGACCAATTCGATTCACCCATCAGATTTCCATCTCCTGTACTCGTACATTATCCGCACTCTCCCGACCATTTTGATTTACCTGATTCACCCAGATCTCTATCTCCTGTACTCGTACCTCATCCGGACTCTCCCGACCAATTCGATTCACCCATCAGATTTCCATCTCCTGTACTCGTACATTATCCGCACTCTCCCGACCATTTTGATTTACCTGATTCACCCAGATCTCTATCTCCTGTACTCGTACCTCATCCGGACTCTCCCGACCAATTCGATTCACCCATCAGATTTCCATCTCCTGTACTCGTACATTATCCGCACTCTCCCGACCATTTGGATTTACCTGATTCACCCAGATCTCCATCTTCTGTACTCGTACCTCATCCGCACTCTCCCGACCAATTCGATTCACCCATCAGATCTCCATCTCCTGTACTCGTACCTCATCCGCACTCTCTCGATCAATTCGATTCATTCAGATCTCCATCTCCTGTACTCGTACCTCATTCGCACTCTCCTGAACAATTCGATTCACCCAGATCTCCATCTCCTGTCCCTTCAACAATCATTCTTGAAGAAGATTCATCTCCCTCTTCTCCAATTTCTCTCGAAGATGTAGAACAATTGGAGAATGAAATGATTTGTATCAGTGATGATAGCTCTGAAGAACCGGAGTTATCATATGAACAATCAAAAGCTCGATTTTTTAATCAATTTCCTATATTTGAAGAAATACCTGAAGGCTATTTTACAATTGGTCCAGGTCCTATTGATTATAATATTCTACAACAATTTTTAACAAATGCCAATCCAAATATTATTATTGCCTGGTATGTTTTTGGATATAGATATCCTTTTGCTGTTCCAGTTAACGTTTTTTTAAAATTTTATCCTCTCAACTGTTCAAATTCAAGAAATTTAATAATTTTTATTTCAACCAATCTGTAAATAATCTCACATCTTCATAGAACCTCAAAAATTATATTACTACTACGTTCAGCGAATTAAGCCGACATGAGATATGATTAAAGTTTAATGATATATTAATATAAATTATATATATTCTAGTTGTAGTAATATTTTGAATAAATATTTAAAAATATTATTAAAATTTAAACATAGTTAAAACCGTAATATGTATTTATAGTATAATACATGTGTATAAAAATATTTGTGACATTATAATATACTGTTATTTTTTTATTATTTGTTATTGTATACCTGAGAAGTAGTTCAGTGGATAGCAGATTACAAAAGACGTAAAAAATTATATCGCTCGTAAGTGAACACATATATCTGCACTATGTAAATATATGCGTTAATGTTTCTCTCGCATCTATATATTCTTAATATAATTTCCCCCTTTTCTCCGTTTGTCTGTTTTTTAATCGCGAATCTATTGTCGTATTTTACAGAATTATATAATTTATTGATTTAATATATCTAATGTTAAATATACACTGATGCGAGACAAATTTTTGCAGAGGCTAAATTTTGAAAAATTAATAGATAAAATGGAAAATCATACAAATGAATTAAATAAATTAAATAATATTGAAGAAATTAGAAATAGTAAGTAATAAAATTAATTATTTGTTTGTATATAAATTTTAAATTCTTTAAAAATTAAATTATTATTATAATTTATAATTTAAATATTTCAGTGTTAAATGATGATTGGGATAAATCATTAATGAAAGCAGCAGTAGATTATGAAAGAATTCTTGAGGAAAAGAATAGAAATAATTGTCATAAAGTGGATGCGAATGAATAAAAGAGAAGAGATGGATGTGAAAAAAAATCAGAAAAATTAAAGCGTGAAGAGGATAATGAATATAAAGAAGAAAAATTAAATAATAAGAATTATCTAGAGATTTAAAATGTAAAAAAAGAAATTGTAAACAAGATATAAAAAATAATAATATGAAAATTGTATTAAATTTTAGAAAAAATTGTTCAGCGTTATATCTCTTTGGATGGATAGTTAATAAACTTACGATTTCTGGAAAAATTATTCGTTTTTTGGTCGTCGCGTTATATTTTGCAGCGCGATAAGCATTTCTGAATAGCTGCCATAGCTGGTCACATACGATGACCAGTTGTCGCCTCTCTATCTCTCTTTCTTCGAGGCTAGTTCGAGGCCATGTTACATGCCATAACCTTATTTCTTTATCCGAAGTGAATCCCTCAATATGAGGTTGAAGACGTTATTTCACTAACCGGTGATCAAATTGGAAAAACCCCCCTCCAAGGTGAATCTAAAAATCTACTACGCTAAAATTAATTTTTGTATTTATCAGTTTGAATAAGGTATTGTTATCATTGGAATATAGGTAAGTGTACAAAATAAAATTTCTTATATAAGAACACTATTATATATAATGCAATGTTAATAAAAAGTAAATCGATTTTTGTGCTACCACACACTTTCCTCTTATTAATTTAATTTACAGATAAACATGAATCAGTAGATGAATCGACAATTATTGCTGTAAACTGCCGGAACCGCAGTAAACATAACGGGAGACAAATAATGTATCAGGTGATTATATGTGAAATATATTTTTGTTATATAATTGTATGTTACTCCCGCATAAATTGCACGAGTCGATATAAAAAATTACTTTGTTTTTTTCCAAAATGTTGGCGTTTTTCCAGTATATTTATGTACACATGTTTAATTCTGCGAAGAGCATTTTTCTCAAACTCAATCGTGCTTGATTTGACACGTGTATGTACATGAATTTACTGGAAAAGCTGCTACGCTACCATTTTGCAAAAAACAAAATAAAAATTAATGTTATTTATATATTGTATTGTATTATTTTATAATATAACGTTACATTATGTTACATTATATTATATTATACTCTTATTTATTAGGACAATGTAGGATACTGTTAGATTATATAATTTTGTTTCAGCATCGACACATTCGAAAAAAATGTCAATAATTGCGTAAACGTTCAAAGTATTGATATGAAAATATTGAAAGAAAATTTGGTACCAGAATCTTCAAAATCTACATTTGAATCTTCAAAAAAGTTGAGCTGAATTTTCGAAACCAGAATCTGATTCGTATAATGGATCTTTAAAATCTGGACCTTCGAAATCGGGACCTTTTCGACACAGCCTAACATTGAAAATATAACCTGTAAGTTCGCTTAAAAAATGTTGACATGCGTTAATTTTGTTATTTGTGTTTTTATTTTATTACGATTTATTATACATATAATTTATCCCATCATCAACTTATTTGTCTTTTATTTTTCTTTAGAATGTTAATATAAAAATGATGTATTTGTCTTTATTTTAACAGATTCGCGAGATAAATTGGGGGGATGATCTGATCCCTGCAAATTCACCAGAGCCACATTGCGTTTCTTATGTTCAATGAATTATTAGCAGTACGGTACTCTTGGTCAGGTCGAAGGAACACGTTAAAATTTAAAAATACACAAATTTCTCGATGCCTTGTCGGTAAGTTAAACAATATTTTCTTTTTCAGTTTTTTCCGTAACAAAATATTAATATTGAATTTTCTTTTATAATACTTATATATTTACATACAAAATATTATTATATATTGCAGAAACTATCTAAAAAAGCGATTCTCGATCGACAACAGGATGGATCTTTTAATCTTGGTGTTTCTCGATATTTGATAGGACATTTGTTTTTCTTCTAATTATTTTTTTATCTTTGTCCAAGATAAGTGTTATTTTACTTCACTTTTTCGGTTTTTTATATAGTAGTATCTTTTAACAATACGTGGCATAATATATACATAATCTTGAAAATTGAGACAATTAAACTTTAAAATTATCAAATGGCTTAGATAAAAATATAGTAATAAAGTATATATAGATATTGTTTTCCAATTTTATCTATGCATTTACAAAAAGTTTTGAGATTCGCTATACGTAACTAATAACGTTACTTGAAATAATCGATAAATTTACGAAAATGTAATAACATATGTGTTACGTAAAAACTAAAAATCTATATAATTGTAAAGTATAACAAACGAAGTGAACCTAAAATCTATAGATACAGTCGAATATTTTGTAAGTAATGCTTTTTTGAAAAAAATTTTTAATTAAAATTGTTCTAGATTTTTAAAATACTCTGTATAACGTACAAAATTAAGGGAGGGTGGGAATTACAAAAATATTTGTATCGTTTCCATATAAAATTTTCCATATCTTACACATAGAACATCTGTAGATGGCCAAGAATAAAAGCTTACGGAAAAATGTAAGGATGGGGCCATCCTTCTTAGTTAGAGAGCCCGTAACGTTTGCATAGCTGGAATCACGTAAGCTTTCTTGATGAGCACTGGGGCACTACCTCTCGTACGGTACGGATCCCTGAGGAAACGTCGACTCACATCCGCAATGAGAACGGAGTGTGCCTGTTCTCGCACCATTCTACCGAGCGCATACAACTGAGCGTAGCTTTTACGTAGCGACTGCGAGACACGCCGTATGTATATTTATTTACGCGAGTCGGACAGTTGATAGTATCATATATATTTCTGACACGATGCGATCGAGTTCTTACTTGAGCTCAATCGATAGATTGAGTTCAAATTATATAATAAAAATGTCGTTACTTTTTTTCTATGTGCTTTGTAAACGGAGATATTATAATGTAAAGTTTGATTTTCTAAAAAATTGACTCAAGTTTTGGTCGTTGTCATCGATCTTCTCAATGTGCATGTTTTTTAAAAATAAGGTAAAAAAAATTATGATATCAAAAAATTGCGCCAAATAAATAAAAATTTATGTTTAATAACAAATTTATTTGTTTTATTATTTTAAATATTTAAAAAAAAGTTACTCAGCCATATATATATATAAATGTGTATTTTGCAGATTATTATCTGATCTAATATAAAAATTATCACAGAATCATCTTTGTATTTTTTAAGAATGATGCATTTGCACAGTTAAAACGATTTAGACCCGATATTGAAACAATTAAAATGACGAACAAAAACTTGGCGTGCCCGGGTCGGGGCATTAAAAATTAAATATTTTTGGTGGGACGAAGAGTGTAGAAACGAAAAAAGGAAAGTGATGAGAGCACTGGGAGAATTGAGAAAGATGGGAAAATAAGGTGTGGAGTATAGGAAAAGGAGATTAGAATATAGGAAGCTGTGTGAAAGGAAGAAGAAGGAAGAGAACAGAATATCTTATAGTTATAATGCATTTTAAAAAAAATGTTTCAGATAAAAATTGCAGCGTTAAAATACATATCTTTAATAACGCATGTGATACATATATACAAATCAGGGTTGGCATGTTTTAAACAATTTGTTTAAAACTGTTTGATTAAAACATGTTTAAAACAGTGGACACTGTTTTAAACTTTTTTGTTTTAAACAGTTTTAAACTACTGTTTAAAACTGTTTAAAACATTGCAATTAAAACATATGATTATTTGAAAAAGAAACTGTAAAGAAAAACAAAAACAAACAAAAACTAATAGACGTGCAAAACTAATGTTGCAAAAAGGTTTTTGTTTTAATTTTTTTAGTTTTTTATCTATATTTATATGTAACATATAGATATAAAAATATAAATATAAATCATGAAATAAAAATACTAAGATAAGTATTATTTTAACAGAATATTTATTTTTGGATATTAAATATATTAAGTAACAATCAATATAATTGAATATATTAAAGACTACTTATAAATTATAAAGCTATCTGCACAAACTATTAAAATCTAAATTATAACACATTGCATTTTACATTTTATCTATTGCAAATAATTAAATAATGTTATTCCTTTAACTAAAAAAATAATAAACATTTAAGTACGAAAAAATGAACGGTAACAATAACATATTGAAATTGGGAATTGCATTGCAGTCATTGCATATTGGGTATTTTTTTAATACCTACTTTTATAAATTTAATTAAAATTAATAACTCAAAATAAAATAAAGAATATATAATTTTATATATTAATAAAGAATTATTACTCAACTAACAATAAGTCAAACGTTACAGAATTAACATTTTCTTTTAACGCAAGCCACCATGTTATCGGTTTAACATTTTTAATGGATTCCTCAGAAAAAAGACGCGAGTGGTCGAACATTACATTACGATTACGGTTACATTACATTACGATTACACAGATCAAAGCTATCAAGTGTTTTTTTTGCTTGTTTAAAACGTGTTTTTTTTGTTTAAAACATGTTTTTTTCTTACTTTACTTAAAAACACGTATAAAATAAAAAAAACATGTTTTAAACAAAAAAATCAATGTTTTTTGTTTAAAATGAAAAAAACAAGTTTTTTGCCAACCCTGATACAAATTAATAAAAATAAATTTATTTAATTGTTTGACATCCATCTCTCTCTCTCTCTCTCTCTCTCTCTCTCTCTCTCTCTCTCTCTCTCTCTCTCATGAATGTTTTCGACAAAATGTAGAGGCGATGATATGATTATAAACAGTAACAATCTATTTTATGCGGCAGATTCTTGAAAAACTTGTTATAATACAGGGTGTTCGATTACTTGTTAGCTTAGTCGAACTGTTCTGTTCGAGGGCAGGCGTGGAACTGCCTCTTTATCATTAACTAACTCTACACCCGAAATCGTCAGTGCATAAACAAACGCAGGCCGGGTCGACGGGACGCAGCGTCTTGAGTGTCGCGAACCTCTTGAAGAGACAACGCGCCGCACTTAAAGTATCGCCGAGTTATATACTGTCCGCACGCGTAGTTTCAAGCGACCCTATGACCATCGATTCTCTACGTGCGTGGGAATGGCCCTATGCCTGTCGGTCTTGAAACCCTTACAAGTGGTAATATTATATTTTTTATACGAGTCATTTCTGTGCTACCATTAGTCCCGGAAGATTCTGCATGTAAAAATATAGGTATTTTGACTCAATATACACGTATGATCCTCATTGTCAGTCAAATTCATGTATGTGTGTGTATTACGGTACCATATAGAAAAATATTATGTACGACAAGGCATATGTTAAATTTTGTTTCGCTTATCTGGAGCGATTTAAAAATTCGGAAACGGAATATCTTATAGTTATAATGCATTTTAGAAAAAATGTTTCACATAAAAATTACAGTGTTAAAATATAGTAATGTTAATATGCCAATTCTCATCCAGGTCCTCTGAGAGGGGGGTGAGGGGCGAGAGAAATTTGCTGCGAGGAATGACGTCACACGAGGCGATGAAAGCGTCCGCGAGAGAGCCGTAGGGTGGAGTCTGCGGGGTGAGAAGAACGCGAAGGAGAGCGCATGTGAGAGAGATAGGCGACAAGATAACGCGAGGCGTACGCGAGAAACGTTCACGAGAGTTTTTTTTCTAATAATAATAATTTAATGATAATAATTCTTATGCTATTCTAATATTAGGGATGTAAGGAGAGGAAGGAATTTTAAAATAAATACATTTAATGATAAAATTTTTTAATTATACAGGGTGTCCCATAATTCGCGAACCACCCGTCAGTTGCAGGTAGAGTAGGTTAAACTGATTGTGAGTAAAAAAGTCCTCTGCCATTTTGCGATTTTCTCAATAATTAATGAGAAATAAATTAAAGAAAATCAGCCAATTCGAGCGATGATAAACGTGCAGCGAGAAGAGACAGCCCACTCGGGGGTCCAGAGTTAGCGCTACTCGTATGTAGTTACTGTCTTTTGTAAAGCGCTCCTCCCCGCTTCATCGCGCGCCTAGCAACCGTGTAACATTATACTGTTTCTTTTCGCCGCATGCTTAGTAATGATATGAAACTGGGCTGTCTTTTCTCGCCGTCGTCACGCGAATTGGCTGATCTTCTTTAATTTATTTCTCATTCATTATTGCGAAAATCGCAAAATGGTAGAGGACTTTTCTATTCAGTTCAACATCCTCTACCTGCAACTGACGGGTAGTTCGCGAATTATGGAAATAATACACCCTGTATATATGTGTGGGTATATGCGTGTATGTGTGTGTGTGTGTGAATGTAAGATAATAAAAAATGAATATAAATTTTAAAAATAATATAAATTATATATAAATAGAGCGGTGAGGTGTCGGCTGCGAGGCGGCTGGGCGATGGAGGATTGATGGACCTCTTCTGCATAACAAAAATTTTTTATTATTAATTATTCTATTATATATTTTAATAATTTTTAAAATTAAAAACACTTACCAGTTCCAATTTTCCACCACATCTTCGGGATATGGCTCCAGTGGAAAGAGTGGACGAAGACAGAATGTATCTTCCTGAAACCATGGGTTATTTCTCTCCCATTCGCGAGCCTCCTCAGTATCATCCCACATATGATCTAATATATATACCTATCGCATCTCATCATCTTTGTCTCGGACCATCTGTTTTCTTATCTCATGTACCAAGTAAGCGTTCAAGCTAATTCTTATGTCATACATCCCCTACTCTTTTTAACGTGAGCGGGTCTGTCTCCGCGACGTTTGTCATAAAGTCTCGAGCAGTCATCGAAGTTAGTGTAAAAAATAGTGAAAAATGACTGGAGGTTTTCTGCGCCGTACGCTCCCCGAAATAGTAAGTTGTACAATTTATTTAAAACTATTGTACAGAATATTGCAATATGTTTAGATATATATATTAAATATTCATATTTTTCAGATAATCGATAGCATTGTGCTAAATTTACGGCCGCAACACATGGTGGAGCAAGGCTTAACTGAACGAGAGTGGGTGAGAATGTTGAGGTGGGAACATCGGCAAATGTTCGCAGAAATGTGGTGCGAAACTGCGGAGGCGCGGCAAATGGATGCAATTTACAATGGGCTATGGGAAAACATGTATGCTCTTCGGGAGCTGTTTGGCCTAGAGCCATATCCACCAGAACCTGTGGTGGAAAATTGGAACTAGTAAGTATTTCTTTTTAATTATAAATTATTTAATTAATTAATTAAAAATTTCTGTTATGCAGGAGTCCCCGCCCAGCCGTCACCTCCGCTTCGCGCAGCACCTAGCATTCGGCCGCCTCACCATATCCAGACACTCTCGTTCAGACAGGCCTTGCTCAATCATGTGTTGCTGTCGTAAATTTTATATACTTTTTTTTATTTTTTGATTATATTATTGTATTATTATATTTTACATTTTATATTAATTTATATTTTATATTCGTATTTTTTATCATTCTTATATTTTTACACACACACACACAAACGCACACACATTTTGTAAATACACACACACACATAAAATTGTATAATTGCACACACATACTCATTTTAAAAATAAAAATTATTTTAAATATTAAATAAATATATTTATTTTAGAATAGGTCCTCTCTCCTTTCCTCCTATTAAAATCTTATTAATTTAAAAAAATATTTAAAAAAAAAAAATATTAATTAAAAAAAAATTCTCTCGCGTCCGCCTCTCGCGTTCTCCTTCGCTGCATCAGCTCTCGCGCTCTCCTTCGCCGCGTCATCTCGCAACATCTCTTTCTCGCTCTTGCGTCATCTCTCTCGCGTACGCCTCTCGCGCTCTCCTTCGCGAACGCCTCGCGTCATCTTGTCGCTGCGCTACCTCGCACTATCTCGCGACCGCTATCTCTCTCGCTCTTGCATATACACCTCGCTGCAACACCACGCGCTCTCCTTCGCTGCATCATCTTGCGACCGCTATCTCTCTTTCGCGAACGTCTCTCTCGCGACATCTCTCTCCATCTGTACCCACGCTCTAGGTTTTAAACTCCGCAAATAGTTGTCAAAGTTTCTGAGAAATTGAAAAATATATAACGATTAATTTTTTATTTGTGAGTATGTGTGTGTGTGTGAATGTAAGATAATAAAAAATTGTGCAAATGGAATTAAAAATGATTACTTTATATTATTGATCGTCGAATATCGGCACGATATAACGAAATCTAGAAAAGATGATGTAAATATGAACAATTAAGACATTTATTGATAATTAATAAAACTGTGTATTTTATTAATAATTTTTCATATATTTTATTTATATTTAATATAAAATAAAAAATTTATAATGTAAAAATTATACACGATGCGTGATATCGTGTAAAGAAATATGTTTTTTATACGCAAAAATAATTTTTAAAAAGTTGCATTTTTTTGACGGGTGATATAAGATTGGATACTGTGATAAATGTATATTCAAAATTGTTAAACATGTAAAAAATAAGTGAAAATATTATTTTTGATACTATTATATGTACCGCTTAATAATTAAGTATATTATATTTTTTACTAATTAAATGATATTCACATTCCATTAGTTAAATACATGTAGTTTCAATTTAAATTTAGTAAAAAATACTTTACTATTTTTCACAATTTTTGCAATAATTAATGAGATATTAATTATGAAAAAATTAATCAATTTAAATGTCACTGTTTTTCTTCTTTTCATAAATCGCTCTTTTTACTCTTTTATTGTGTAACATATAACCACGTAATACGAAACTGTTTTTTTTTTGCCGTATATTTACTAATTATATAAGATTGTTTATAAGTTGTATCTCTTTAGTGTCGAGTATATTTGGCGCTTTTTCCTGCATTTTTGTAAAATTTCGCTTTATATTCACAAATTTGTTCCTCGCACTAGTTGCACCAGAGTAAATTGGAAAAGTTTAAGAATGCGCAAAATTTTATTAAATTAAAAGATGTATGAACGAAGCGTTCGATCAGAAAAAATTATTCTACCACAGTTAGCACGAGGCGCGAAGCGAAGCGGAGTGGCCGAAGCTCGGAGCCGCGAGGAGGAGCGAGGAGTGAAGCGGCCGCAGGTCCGCGGAACGACCGAGCGACGAGCGAGTGGCGTAGAGCAGAGGCCCACGAAGCGCAGCTTAAGCGCCGAACATTATTAGTTTTTTGTATTTAAATTTTAAAATGTTAATAATAATTGTCAGATATTTTTCATCAAAAATGTCTTTATTAAATATAAATATTTTTTAAAAATATTTTTAAAAAAACACAATTTATATAAAAAATTGTTATTCATCTATATGTATGAATGTATTAATAATAAGGATTAAATAAGAATATACGTATCATGCTTGATCGTTATCCTTATTATCATCAAATCGAGCGATCGATTTGACAGTTTTCGCGAAAATACATTTTACAAGTGGAGTATGGCGTTCGAATTATCGAGTGCTGGATTTTTTCACATAGGTATACGCAATGTTACAGTTTGTTATCACTGTGGTCTTGCTTTATGTGACTGGAATATGCAAAATGTAGCTCATGCTTTAAAGGAACATTACGCGTGGAATTGCAAATGTTGTTTTATACATCGTAAAAGTAGCGAGTTTGCCTCGATGAATATTACGATAACATCTAACAATAAGCTACCGTCCAACACAATATCGTCTCTTCTTCAATATAACAATTTTGTACCTACGACAACCGTAGTGCCGTGTCGCGCTACATCTCACTTGTGCGCCATATATAATCGCTATCGTGATGTGAGAAAAACTGTTTTTCGCGAACAATTGGTCTTTGATCAGTTAGTAATGTATTTTCTAAAATTTCAACGTCATCATCATCGCTTATTATCACGCTGTCGTAAAATTGAACAACGAGTAGGACAACAGTTGGATATATTGCGTTACGCGGATGATGAATTTTTACAAAAAGACGCTACGACGTTAATAGATCAATTATCGCGCGATGTAGAGAATTTGGAGAATCGAGCACGGTATGCGAAATCGTTCGAGTATAACGACAAAATTTCAATATATTACGACGAATTGAATAAAATATTAAAAGTTGAGGATACCGTGTGGTGGAATCAACAAAATATGGAGATAAATTTTGTCAACGTCACGAATCGGTTACAATGCAATTGTATAGCCGGTCAGTTACAATTGTTAAGATCATCTTTAAAAATCCCACTATCCTTGAGTCTTCCATTCGTATCGTCACCACCTCCACCTACAGTGCAACCGAGTATCGATCGGCGTCACGATAACAACATTCGATCGGAAGGACGCGACGATAATGATACTTCTAACAAGAATAATTCTATTATTTCCTCCACCATCGAGATAAGCGAAAATTGTTGTTGCGTAGTATGTTTAGATCAGGTGAAAGATATGATTTTTTTACCTTGCTGTCATGCGATTTGTTGAATGCGCTTCCATGCTGGCACAATGTCCATTGTGTCGAGCTACGATATTTTTCAAAATTCGGGCGATATTATAGGAGCCCTTGTATGAAAAAAATAGGATGCGAAAATATCGGAATCCTCCCCCAATTAGGGAAGGATTCTACGGCATCCTATTATTTCAACTACCCCATTCCTATATTATATATAATAATAATGTAAATTCTATGTCTCTCTTCGAATTTATTTCTCATTATTTCATAATTCAATATTCGTTTGTGCGCGGGGAGGGGGGAAGTGTCCGCGATGTTAGGGTCCGCGAGAGGTCCGCGGGGAGAGAGGAATCCGCGAAAAACCGCGTGAAGCTTTACGGGCGAGGGGTCCGCGGGGAGAGAGAAACGCGAAAGACCGCGTAGAGCTTGATGGGTGAGGAGTTCGCGGGGAGAGATGACGCGAAGGAGAGAGATAGCGGTCGCGAGATAGTACGAGATGAAGAGGTAGCACAGCGAGAAGATGACGCGAAGGAGAGCGCGAGGCGCACGCGAGCGAGATATCGCAAGAAAGGCGTATATATATATGCAATAGCGAGAGATGTTGCGAGTAAAGAGAGAGATAACGCAGCGACATGATGACGTGAGGCGTTCGCGAAGGAGAGAGACGTATGCGAGCGCAAGAGAGAAAGAGATAGCGACAAGATAACGCGAGAGAGGTAACGCAACGAAGGAGAGCGCAAAGAGAGAGGCGTTCGCAAGAGAGATTTTTTAAAAATTTTTTATACTTAATATTCTTAATAATAATTTAATATTTCTTATACTATTCTTAATATTAGGGATGCGAGGAGAGGAATTATCCTAAAGTAAATACACATGTTTTTAATATAATACTTTTTAATTATATATGTGTAATACATTTGTATGTGTGTGTGTATTTACAAAATGTGTGTGTGTATGTTGTAAAAATATAAAATATAAAAATATAATACAATAATATATAATAATATAAAAATATAAAATATGAATACAATATGAAATATGAACATAATATATAAAATATAAAAGAATATTATAAATATAAATTTAAAAAAATATAGAGTATAGGTGTGGCTGCTGCGAGGCGCTGGAGGCGACCGGGCGAGGACTCCTGCGTAATAGAAAATTTTTTATTATTTTAATAATTTTTAAAATTAAAAAGAAATACAACAATTATTCCTCCTCAGAGGATTCTCTATAAGTTCAGGTAATGGGGAGTTTTAAATGGAATTAAGTCGGGAAGTTTTGAAAATTGGTGAAGCACATTTTTCCATTTAGATTTTTACTTGTGGGGAAGAGTGAAAAATAAAGTTTACTCAACGCCAATCGAGTCTCATCGTGAACATCTGATTTAACAAATAAATACGACTTTTGATCGATTAATGTTGAATCAGGAGGAAATCCGTAAAGCGACTAGATCGGTAATTACTCGATCCCGAAAGTGTTTGGAGCTAGGGGAGGGGGGCATTTTGAGAACAGTTAGTTTTTTCACGTCTTTATTCATTTTCTACTATTACGTGCTATTTTAGTTTAAAAAATTTTATTTTATTTTCATAAAAGAAAAAGATCTTTATTTTCTATATCGATCGTTTTTTTTCAAGAAATTTATTAAATTTCATTTTCTTTTCACCTTTTGCTCTTCCTTTATCAGAGGTTTTTGAAAAATAATTTCTTAAGGAAGCATTTTTCGACCCATGTTATAGGAAATTTTTTGTTCAGAATTAAATTTCCTATAAGATCTCAAAGTCTGGCTGGAACGTTCGGGATCACCATGTATATAAATATAATATAAAAATTAACAAAATTGTGATACGTACGAGAAAAATGTGATCGCGCTCGGCGCCTCTGCTGCGCTTCGTCGGCCTTCGCTCTACGCCGCTCGCTCGTCGCTCGGTCGTTCCGCGGACCTGCGGCGCTTCACTCCTCGCTCCTCCTCGTGGCTCCGAGCTTCGGCCACTCCGCTTCGCTTCGCGCCTCGCGCTATAATAGCTGCGCTAAAGCACAATGTTGAAGAAAAAAAAAGAAGCCTTTTACCCGATGGCGAAAGAGAAGTAATGGATTTACGAACACAGAGCGTCTTATTAGAAAAATTACTTCGATACAACGATGATAATTTATCCATCCTCCTGTAGATCGCAAAATTTTATACTATTAGCGAAGATTATCATTATCTGTAAAAATAAAAAAATTCGTGTTTTTTTTTTAAATTTTCTCTTAACATTTTCGACGCGAATTAGATTTCCGGTTTGCTATAGACACAGTGCGACGCTTCAATTTATAACTCTCCCTACCTCTCTCTCTCTCTTTCTCTTCGATTAAGATCATAAAAAAACCAGAAGAAAATATGATAAAATTTACCGTTGTTAACCATTCCACCTTCACGATTATGAGGAATATTAAACTAAAACATGAGGGTGGATATTATATAATTATATGTATATAATAAGATGATATATAGTAAATTCCTTCTCCTTTTTTTTATTATTATGAAAATATTTTATGTACTTAAGGTTATATATAATTTTTTTGTTTTTATATATGTATAAAGGGAAGGTATTTAACGAAATATAACATATGAATAATATAGAGTATACGAGGTTATAAAGAAAATACAATAGTTTAACTTAAGATTACGGATGAATATATATATGCGTATATATATATATGTTTTCATTTATACGGCGGGTTCGACGTCGGCTGTGATTTTTGTATGCAGCTCTGCATGTCCTAGTTTGACAAGCACGTCTCTAACGTTGTATGCTCTGTTGAATTCGCTGTCGGCTTTCATGTGTAGTTTTACGAGTGCTGCTCCTTGTCTCAAGGGATGTACGATGTTAATCCATCCCTGTTGTTCTTCTAGAAGGAGTTGACATAAGTGTCGTGTCCTCCTGGGCCAGATGGTTTTGTTGGCGAGGGCCTCGGTATAGGCTAACCCGCAGATAATGGCTTGCCACGGTAATTCTTTGAATCTATCTTCCAGGAGGTAGACATCATTCGCGTGATGCCAGGTCGTCCTGCCCCAATCGCCTAGTACTACCTGGACCATCCAGGTAGTTTTGTCGATGCTTCTGATGAAGCCGCGTTTCCACGTTTCTTTTCCTTTGATTGCGACCTCCATTTCTGCTTTTAGGTTTTCGGGTAAAATATATAACGATTTTGCTCTCCTGTCCATTCGAAACTTGAGCTCCTCTTCCATCTCTTGGAGGTTTGCTTCGCCGTTTTTTAGTTGTGCCCAGAAGAGGAGTGGTGAATCCGCTCTCAGTATTGTCACTTCTAGGCGACTGCGAGTCAGGAACTCCGTTTCGATGTACTGGATCTCCATTTCTGTAGTAGATATTATATTTAATATGTTGAAGTGGTAATGAAATTGTTGTCTTTATGTATGGAGAAATCCGGCGGTATCGGAGAAAGGGAAATTCTTTGAAAAAATGTTTATACCGATTAAAATAATTTTCCTTTCTTTGATACGTCTGTGTATAATATAATGATACAAATTTTATGTATTTTATAAAATATAAGAATAATTTCGCAATTTGATACGTCTGCACGGATTGCTCCGCTATCGCGGGAAATCCAGAGTGATTTCGAGATACGAGGAGATGAAAGAAATCACGGATTGCTCCGCTATCGCGGGAAATCCAGAGTGATTTCAAAAGAGAGAGAGATAAGGATGGAGGGAGAAAAGATTTTTTCAGAGTTAGAAGTAAACAAGGGTAATAAATTAATAAATCAAAAAAAAGGAAAGCAAATATAATTTAATTGAAGTCCCAGAATTATTTTTAAGTATAGAGGTGGGAATGTAGCACACTTGATAAGTTACTTCTCATATGGGATGCGCTGATGAAATATTCGAAAAACGGAGTTGCGTCGAGTTAAGCGCCTCAAGATGGAGATCTGACTTGATAAGTATTCGGTTTTGTGAACTCACCATTGTTCACTGTCGCTGTCGCACAACGAGCGTCGAAATCTGCGTTCGAGCGAGGCCGAATTTTTAAATATCTTCTCGCCATCGTTGAATCACTTCCGATCCCTATCCTTCGTCTAGGTAGTCTCTGGGAGTATGCAGGTATTCTTCGATGCAACCTCTACATTCGTGTGCGGATTTTATCTGTACAATTCTTTTATCGCAATAGACGCAATGAGTTTGATCGTCGGCTGAGTCTTTGTGTACTAGATTGTGTGTTGCCAGGAATACGTATGTGTTCTTCTATTCGTCTGGTGTTTTGTCATAACACGTGGTACAGATTTTGTTGTTACTATTAATGTTTTGGTAAAGCTTTTCTTCTAGCGCAATTATACATTTGAGTTCCATGAGGTACTCGTATGCTTCGGTATAGTCACTCGGTCTTACTCCATCGATGGGTCCGTGGTATTCTTCTCCTTTTATATCAGGAGTCCACAAGAGGCGATGGTATACCGGCATTTTTCTATATCCCCCCTTTTTTTAATTTTACAACCGGTGGGCGAGTGACTATGAGAGAACGAAAAAAAAAGTAAAAATAAAAAAAAGGAAAATGGCTCTTTTCAAGATTCTTGTAGAATGTATATATGGGTTATTAATAATATAATATATAAGGAATATATATCCAGAGTGATTTCGAGAGATGAGGGGATGGTAGAAATCACGGATTGCTCCGCTATCGCGGGAAATCCAGAGTGATTTCGAGAGAGAGAGAGAGAGAGAGAGAGAGAGAGAGAGAGAGAGAGAGAGAGAGAGAGAGAGGAGAGAGAGAGAGAGGAGAGAGAGAGAGAGAGAGGAGAAAGAAAGAGAGTAATAAATTAATAAATAAAAAAAGAAGAAAACAAATATAATTTAATTGAAGTCCCAGAATTATTTTTAATTATAGAGGTGGGAATGTAGCACACTTGATAACTTACTTCTTATATGAGGTGCGCTGATGGAATATTCGAAAAAACGGAGTTGCATCTAGTCGAGCGCCAAGGAGGAGATCTGGCTTGATCCGTATCCGGTTTTTTTGAACTCGCTATTGTTCACTGTCGCTGTTGCACTCACTCTCTGTTTTTATTCACACACAAACCGAGCGTCGAAATCCGCGTTCGAGCGAGTCCGAATTTTCAAATGAATCGTGTTCGAAAAGTCTGAAAAGGTCTAAGTATGAAGCCCGGATAAGTCGTGTGCGGAAAATTATGCTCAAGAGTCCGGAGTAAAATCTGCTCTCCCGAGGAATGTCGCGGGTATATCAACCTTCTTGCTCCTCCTAACCATTGGTTTATTAACATTTCCTGACGAATAGGAAATTTTTCAATGACGCCCCTTTGGGTCCCGGAGGCGTCTCTTTTAATTTTACAATTACCACGATTGGTTAGAGGTTTTGTTTAGGACTCTAGGTTTCGACCAATGAAGAATTTGTTGTAGTCAAGTGAGGTTGATATTTTTATTACCCTCTCGAATTTATCTCACAATCAGGCAGATATCGCGTAACGACGAACTGTCAGGCGAGAATTGTTTAGGTTCGGTTATCGTTGTTAATCTTTCTTCTTAATCTTTATTAGTCTTCGACTGTCGGTTTCGTTTAGAGAACCGTCGACTATAGTTTAACTTCTTAGAATATAATGAGTTATAGTTTGAATTTTATGAGTTGATCTCTGTTTGCTTCTCAAGTTCTGTATTTATTCTTTACTTTTACGATGGAACTGTCTCGGGATATGTTTCTCTCGTCTGTCAGATCGTCGGTTTATCTTTCACCGCTCGTTACTTTGCAATTTGATACGTCTGTGTATGGAAAGATTCGCCGCTGCTAAAACACGCGAGGAAGTTTCTTGAAAAAAAATACTTATATCAGTTGATATAATTACTTCTCCATTTGATATGTATGCGCGCATGAAGAAATTCACCGCTCGTCACTTTGCAATTCGATACGTTTGTGTATGGAAAGATTCGCCGCTGCTAAAAAACACGCGAGGGAGTTTCTTGGTAAGGAAACATTAAGATAATCCCTTCTCCAAATTTTCTAATACGTATACGCATAGAAAGATTCGCCGCTGCTAAAAAACACGCGAGGGAGTTTCTTGGTAAGGAAACATTAAGATAATCCCTTCCCCAAATTTTCTAATACGTATACGCATAGAAAGATTCGCCGCTGCTAAAAAACACGCGAGGGAGTTTCTTGAAAAAAAATACTTATATTAGTTGAGATAATTAGTTCTCCATTTGATATGTATGCGCGCATGAAGAAATTCACCGCTCGTCACTTTGCAATTCGATACGTTTGTGTATGGAACGATTCGCCGCTGCTAAAAAACACGCGAGGGAGTTTCTTGGTAAGGAAACATTAAGATAATCCCTTCCTCAAATTTTCTAATACGTATACGCATAGAAAGATTCACCGCTGCTAAAAAACGTGCGAGGAGTTCCTTTAATGAAAAACGAGCATTTGTACCGATCGAGTGACAGAGCGAGTCAATGTGATTAAAATTTCTTCGTTTGCACAATTAATACATAGATTAGTGTTTTTGTGATTAACATTATCGTAATGATGGAATTATTAATGGATAACGAAAAGTGTTCTCAATTTTGTAAAAATTTAAACAACTTATCCGAAGAATGTATAAAATTACGAGACGATGTTAAACAATTTCATAAATTGGTTCAACAACGTCACGAAGTGTTAGAAAAACGAGGAAAAAAACTGCATTGTATATTTAATGAAATTCAAACATCGTTATGGTTAAAAACAAATAAAAATCACTTTCAACAACAATCGTCGAACGAGCAACAGCAGCAGCAGCAACAACAACAGTCACAACAGTGCACCTTTACTGACAAGTCAAAAGTGAAATATGAATTATGTTTAACGCTTAAGAGAAAAAGAGAGGACGAAGCAGCAACATCGGTAAATACGTCGGAATACGTGTGTACCAAAAAATTACGTTCGAACTCATCGTCGCCCGTTAATCAGTCATCGATAGATGAATTAAATACCGCGATCGCTACTATATCTTCGTCGAATATGAATCCTGCGGTATCAACGCTATCACCGTTGTTACAACATTCCACAGACAACAACGTTAAATGGTAGTAAGTATTTTTAATAATAATTTTTATATCGTATGTCAGGTATATCAAATATGCGCGATTTATCGAGATTTTTTTGAAAACTTGCGAATAAATAAAATTAAAAAAATATTTGTTAATATTGTGAAAATGTGTTTTTTCAATTTGTAAA
This sequence comes from Prenolepis imparis, assembly GCF_030444845.1. Classification (NCBI taxonomy): domain Eukaryota; kingdom Metazoa; phylum Arthropoda; class Insecta; order Hymenoptera; family Formicidae; genus Prenolepis; species Prenolepis imparis. The sequence continues at coordinate 2,413,514 of NW_028141166.1, read as the reverse complement.
ATAACGTAAATTATAATAAAAATTTGACATATTTGTTTGTTTTATATTAATAAATTTATCTAGACTTTTTTGAAAACTTGCGAATAAATAAAATTAAAAAAAATATTTGTCAATATTGCGAAAATGTGTTTTTTCAATTTGTAAAATAACATAAATGATAATAAAAATTTGACATATCTGTTTTTTTAATATTAATAAATATGCTAACACTAAATAAAGATTATTTTTTTCCTACAAACGAATTCTTACTGGACAATCGTAGTAGCTACATTGCCGAAACCGGGCCTGCCGATGTTGAATTTACATCGCGTGGATTCGACACTTCCGGTGGTGTCTTTCAAGAATCTATCGATGCAGCAACAGCAACCGTCACAGCGGGAAAAGACATTGGACGATTTACAACGGATCAACCTATCGCGAATGAATACGACAACAAATTTATATTCCAACAATATAACTAATATATTGATAAAAATTCTATCGCGTCTAATGAGTGTAAAATATATGATAATAGTGAGCAAAAAAAAGAAAATAATGAGAAAGATGGCGAGAACAGCGACAGAGATAATTGCAATGCCGATAACGGTTCGCCGCAACCGTCACATTCGACGTTTTCGTCATTTTGTAAAGTTATATCGAATGATGTTGTAAATGTCACACTTGTAAAAGAAAATAACGTCGAAAGTGTCGCGGATCGTTATAACGATAATACTTATTCATCGTCCGATAATGAATCCGACGAGAGCGATAATAAAAATGATACAAGTACGTCGAACAGTCTTCAACTCGATAATAATAAAAAGGCCAAACATTATGATGATAATGTGAAACAAAAATTGATAAAATGTAAATATGTGTTTAAACAATATGTATTAAATTGTTTAGAATATATTAATACTTCGGTATATAAAAAGTACGCGACGATGATTCCAAACGGTGTACTAGGCACGATAAAATATAATTGTAAAAATAATAATATAGAGTTTCAGTATGGCGACAATCGTGTCATGATAATTTCTAAAACTGTATTAAATCGAATTAAAAATGATTTTAAGTATAATCAATTAAATCGTAATTTTGAATGTGACGCTATTATATATGTAGGAAAAAAGAAATTAGGTCGAAAAATTATTTATATAGATTATCGCAATTTATCATTGGATAAGTATAACAATTTACGTTTCACTTTAGCTAACACTTTTGCCGAACGTTCTTTTCACTCTTTAAAAGAAACGAATAAACAATCTTTAATAAAACTTGCACGAAAAGAAGGTCTTGTATTGAGTCAACCGGAACGTAAAATTTATCACGTCTTTAACAATAAACATTCATTAATTTTTGGTGTTTGGGGTAATAAGTGGTCTAATAACGAAAAATTGTTTTTGCGAGTATGTTGCAAAAGTGTGTGTGGGAAACGATATATAAAATGCGGTAAAGTATTAGTGCAAAATTATGACGATCGAAATACAACGATTTCAAATGATGAAATAACTAAAGTAGAAGATATGTTTGCTGTCGATATTACATTTAGCGATTTCGACGGCGTATTACAAAGCGCTTCAATATCGTCCAATTTCACTCGTTATCCTACTAATAGAATCTATAGTTTTTCCGATTTTCATATGTATGCTGAAAAATTTGAACATTGTATATTAAGATTTTAACACATTTTTAATAAATAATTTTTAAATAATTTATTTGTTTTACATTTTAGTAGATATACTATGAGAGTTCTAACCCAGGGGCAATGAGGGGGGGTGAGGGGCGAGGGGAACCCACGGCGCGGGGGAATGACGTCACGCGGGGAGGGGGGATGACGTCACGCGGGGAGGGGGAAGCGTCCGCGATTTTGGTACCGGGTCCGCGAGGGGTCCGCGGGGAGGGGGAGGCGTCCGCGGGGAGGGGGAAGCGTCCGCGATTTTGGTACCGGGTCCGCGAGGGGTCCGCGGGGAGGGGGAGGCGTCCGCGGGGAGGGGGAGGCGTCCGCGGGGAGGGGGAAGCGTCCGCGATTTTGGTACCGGGTCCGCGAGGGGTCCGCGGGGAGGGGGAGGCGTCCGCGAGGTTAGGATCCGCGAGGGGTCCGCGGGGAGGGGGGAGCGTCCGCGATTTTGGAGCCGGGTCCGCGAGGGGTCCGCGGGGAGGGGGAGGCGTCCGCGAGGTTAGGATCCGCGAGGGGTCCGCGGGAGGGGGAAGCGTCCGCGATTTTAGGATCCGCGAGGGGTTCTCGGGGAGAGAGGAACCGCGAAAGACCGCATGAAGCTTTATGGGTGAGGGGTCTGCGGGGAGAGAGGAACGCGAAGGAGAGCGCGAGGCGAACGTGAGAGAGAGATGTCGCGAGAGAGACGTTCGCGAAAGAGAGATAGCGGTAGCGAGATGATGCGGCGATTGAGAGCGCGAGGTGTTGCAGCGAGGCGTATATGCAAGAGCGAGAGAGATAGCGCGAGATGACGAGAGGTAGCGAGATGACGCGAAGGAGAGCGCGAGAGCTGATGCAGCGAAGGAGAGCGCGAGGTGCACGCGAGAGAGATATTACAAGAGCGAGAGAGAGATGTTGTGAGACGATGCGGCGATGGAGAGCGCGAGAGCTGATGCAGCGAACGAGAGCGCGAGAGGCGGACGCGAGAGACTTTTTTTTAAATAATATTTACAGTAATTTTAATTAATAAGATTTTAATAGGAGGAAGGGGAGAGGACTTATTCTAAAATAAATACATTTTTTTTTTTAATATTTAAAGTAATTTTTATTTATAACTGTGTGTGTGTGTGTGTATTTTACAAAATGTTTGTGTGTGTGTGTGTGTGAATTTAAAAATTTAAAATATTATATACATATACTTATACATATACTTATACATAAAATATATAAAGCAGCACCATGATGATCGAACCACATAGGTCGATATGATATCCCATAACGATCGATCCATGTATCACCACTTGTGGTACGAGGCGGTGCGTGAGGTGGTGGCTGCGAGGTGGTGGTGGCTGCGAGGTGACGGTGGTTGCGAGGCAGCAGGGCAGAACTCCTGCATAATAGAAATTTTTATTAAATATATTTATTTTATTAAACAATTTATTATTTTAATAATTTTTAAATGAAAAGAAATACTTACATGTATTGCACACTGGACACATATTCCGTGTGAACATTTGGTCCAGCGGGCTATTGCATTCGCTGCACCATCTCCCCAAAAGTTGTTCAAATCTCCCTGTCCTGTGAATGCGGACGACGCCAATCTCCACATACAGATCTCGCAATCTTATGAAACACCTTGTACACAACATGATTCCATCCCATGGACAATAATAAATATGTATCGCACACATTCTAGTACTATCATCCATGGCAATGATGTCAGCTGTGCACAAGTTGTTCACTCTTGTATCGCGAGTAACGTCGTCGCACTCACTATCATAATCGGAATCGGTTGCGGGCTCAATTTCAACGTCCGAGCCCATTTCAACGTCTGATATATCATCAACGTCTGATATATTATCAATCACCATCATCTCATCATCATTCACCACATCATCATCATCCACCACATCTTCTCTATCTAGCACAACTTCTCTACCCATTTTACATTCAAGACTATCTGAAACTTTATGATGGGACACATATTATAATGTTGCTCCCCTCTTGATTTTAATTCTACATCTCTCTTGTTCTAACTGGAGTATCATGTCTCAGCTAGATCATCACTTTTTAAATCTCCAGAGAACGAAGAAATAGTTTTGTTAGCTATATCTTATTGGAAAAGAAATAATTAAACACACAGTTTAACAGTAAAATATTTTATTTGTTACAAACATCGTGAAGAATTTCATTTATAGCACAAGTTATCAATTCACAATCTATAAGTGATTCGCTATTAAACATATTACTATCACGTATCGCCTTTGAGGCATTGCTCACATCGCGGATATTATCACATTGTAAAATATTTACAAATTGTTTAAATTTTTCATTAACACTATGAGTATTCTCACACAGCCAGGAATACATATGATCAATACATTTGTTGAAATCGAATAAATGTAGTAACGTTGATGGTTTCATGTACAAAGAATTATCAGATGAAGTAATTTTTATAATTTTTGAATTATACATGTTAACCACTTCGAGTGTTAGATCACTAATCCATAGCGGAGTTTCAGTTAGCTGCTCAACGTCTGCTCGTTTCCGCATTAGAGATTTCCATGTTTCAATGGGTAATATTATTTGATTGCCTCGATTATCACCGAGAGCCAATTCCACATAGGATATTATTCCGACGCTGATTCCTATTTCCAAATATTTGTATGATGTTGGGGTTAAGACGTATCTTCTTCCAAGTATACGAGCCGCACGATGAATGCTATAAAAATTTATTGAAAATAATTATTTAACAACAAAAAAAAAAGTTGTTTATTGAAAAATTCATTTAACAGATAATATTGAAACTTACTTGTCACATTTCTTCTTGTACAAAACATTGCTCTCTTGTACTGGAACGTAATAATTCATGCTGGCAGAGTACATTTTTAAAAGAACCTTTCACATAAGTGATTGATACAATACTAAATCATTATTACAAGTTTTTATTGATACAAAGCAATGGGGTGGGGATTATTGCTGACACAAAATTATTTTCAACCAATCAAAGCGCCGATGCACGGCTGCTATGACATCATCCTCAATAAAATATTAAATGTAAAATAATGCAACATATCCAAAATTTCAAGCGTCAATGTACGACTGCTATGACATCATCCTCAATAAAATATTAAATGTAAAATAATGCAACATATCCAAAATTTCAAGCGTCAATGTACTACTGCTATGACATCATCCTCAATAAAATATTAAATGTAAAATAATGCAACATATCCAAAATTTCAAGCGTCAATGTACGACTGCTATGACATCATCCTCAATGAAATATTAAATGTAAAATAATGCAACATATTCAAAATTTCAAGCGTCAATGTACGACTGCTATGACATCATCCTCAACGAAATATTAAATGTAAAATAATGCAACATATTCAAAATTTCAAGTGTCAATGTACGACTGCTATGACATCATCCACAAATGAAATGTTAGAATTATTGTCAAGGTCAAAATGTGCAAAATGCAACATATTCAAAAATTTTCAAGCGCCGATACGCGACTGCTATGACATCATCCTCAAATGAAATGTTAGAATTATTGTCAAGGTCAAAATGTGCAAAATGTAACATATTCAAATGTCAATGCACCGGCTGCTGTCATCCCCCAGGTGTTCAAAACGTGTAAAATTGCAATTTTCAAGCGCCGATGCACGGCTGCTATAACATCGTACTTAATGAAATATTAGAATTATTGTCAAGGTTAAATGTGCAACATACTCAAGTGCCAATGATCTCTACGGTTAAATAAAAAGGATGGTAAAGAGGCATACCATGTTAGTATCATTGTCAGAGGTTCAGCAAGAGCATCTCAAAAATGGCACAATTGGAAGCAAGTTTGATGGAGCAAGCCGCAAGGGTGAATTCGGTGGAAGAATATATTGTGTGGGAGCAGCAATGTGACGAATACATCGAATTACTGGAAGAACAAAGTAGAATAAAACGACCACGATTACCGATCGGAGGTCGACAATCGCTTGTCTCCCAAATCGCGCGTCTCGAAGGGTTGAAGAATTCGGTACGCAGACATTTTGTACATGCAGGTGCCGGAAGCAGTTCGCGAGACATCGGACTCATATGGCGAGAGATTGATACAGCGTTCGAGAGCCGCATCTTGACTGGTGCGGTAATAAACTATAATCACATTGAACCCCGTCAATTTCTAGAGGAGGCCAAAGACATTGTGATCAGACACGTGCAAAAAGTGTTGCAAAAACACACTAGTGTGAAAGTGAACACTATATTTAATGGCGAGTTCGTGTCGGGTGATAAGCGTGCTAATAAAAGTATCAATATGAAAAACTTTGAAATCTTTCGCACCTCCGATTTACATGATTGGTACAAACGCCGCGTTATCGATCCCACACTAGCATCGCTAGAAGAGTTTCAAGAACGCGATAGTGGTTGGGCATTATCGCGAATAAACAATTTAACTGTAAATATAAACAAGTATAATCCAATGCGTGCGGGATGTCACATTAAATTACCGCGAGAAATAATGATGAAAAGAGCAGTGGTTAATGTGCAATCAAAAGACAATGCATGTTTCGCGTGGGCGGTGGTCGCTGCTCTGTACCCCGCCGATAGAAAAGTGGAACGAGAATCTTCATATCCCCATTATTCGACAGTGCTGAATCTCCAAGACATTGAGTTTCCAGTGACTGTGAATCAAATCAAAAAGTTTGAACTATCAAACAACATTTCGATAAATGTGTACAGCATCGAAGAAAAGAATATTGTCTCGATACGTCTCAGTGAGCAGAAGAAAGACAGACACGTCAACTTGCTGTACGTGGAAGACAGCAACAACATTGGACATTTCACATGGATCAAGAATCTCTCCCGTCTCGTGAGCTCGCAATTGGGCAAACATAATGGTCAAAAATATATCTGCGATCGGTACGTATATTTAATTAAAAACGCAATATATAAAATATATAAAAATGTAATATATATATATATATATATATATATATAAATTATATATGTGGAAAAAAAACTAATTATTTGTTTTACAGATGCTTACACTACTTCCATTCGGAAGACAAGTTGCAGTCACATATGGTAGACTGCGGAAAGATGAATGACTGCGCTATCCGGTTACCGAGCGATAAGGACAAGTGGCTCGCGTTCAACAACTTTAATCGCAAAGAGCGACTTCCTTTTATCGTATACGCAGATCTCGAATGTGTGCTAGCAAAGACGGAAGAAGAAAAAAACTTTCAACATCACCAAGTATTTAGTATAGCATATTATGTACATTGCTCATATAACGATTCATTATCCGAGTATTATTTTCGTCGTAGTGTAGATTGCGTTTCGTGGTTTTCCAAACAACTACAAAATTTAGCGATACGCGTAAAGAATATTTTAGCAACTAACGTCCCCATGGTAAATTTAACATCAGACGAGTGGGAAAAATTTCATAGCGCGACACATTGTCATATATGTGAGAAACCATTCACGCAAGATGACGATACACGCGTACGCGATCATTGCCATCTGACCGGGCGGTACCGAGGTCCAGCACACTCAAATTGCAACTTAAATTATAAAAACTCTTTTTGCATTCCAATAGTATTTCACAATTTATCCGGTTACGACTCACATTTCATAATTAAGGAAATAGCTACAGCGTTCGGAGGGGGAATCGATTTACTTCCAATAACTAAAGAAAAATATATATCATTTACAAAAACTGTCAATAGTACCAACGATGACAAAGATTGGAAAGCTTGCATAAAATTACGTTTTATCGATTCATATAAATTTCTCAATACTAGTCTCGATAAATTGGCATCATTTCTAAGTAAAGATAAACTCAAAAATTTACAATTGAAATTTCAAAATTTATCCACCGAAAATTTCGAATTATTGACGCGAAAAGGTGTCTTTCCATATGAATACATTGACTGTGTCGACAAGTTGCAAGATACGTGTTTACCGCCGCGCGAATCATTTTACAGTTCTTTGACCGGCGACACTGTATCCGAGAACGATTACGCGCACGCTGAAAACGTATGGGAGCGGTTCTCCATTCGAACGCTGGGCGAATATAGCGACTTATATTTAAAAACTGATGTCTTGTTATTAGCCGACATTTTTGAAAATTTCCGCGACACTTGCATCGAGAGTTATGGGCTCGACCCTGCGTATTATTATACTCTCCCCGGGTATACGTGGGATGCGATGCTAAAACATACAAATATTACGTTTGAATTGCTTACCGATATCGACATGGTAATGTTTATAGAACGGGGTATACGCGGTGGTCTGAGTCAATGTTCAAACAGATATGCACACGCTAATAACAAGTATATGCAGTCGTACGATCCATTGAAACCATCTTCATATCTAATGTATTTCGATGTAAATAATTTGTATGGATGGGCAATGTGTCAACCATTGCCTTATGCTGATTTTCAATGGGTCGATGACATGTCTAGTTTCAATTTATCAGCTATCGCGCTCGATTCGCATACAGGTTACATCCTTGAAGTAGATTTAGAATATCCACAATGTCTTCACGATGCGCACACTGACCTACCGTTTTGCCCGACACGCGACAAACCACCAGGCAAGCGGGAAGATAAGCTTCTCGCAACGCTATACAACAAGAAGCGATATGTGATACACTACCACAACCTGCAGCAATGTACGCGTCACGGCCTTCGCGTTGCAAAAATACATCGCATATTACAATTCGCGCAATCTCCATGGCTTCGAAATTATATCGAACTTAATACGCAATTTAGAACACACGCGAAAAATGATTTTGAAAAAAATTTATATAAATTGATGAATAACGCAGTATTCGGCAAAACGATGGAAAATGTGCGTAATCGGGTTGATGTAAAACTTATTACACATTGGGAAGGAAGATACGGTGCAGAGGCAATGATTGCGAAACCAAATTTCCACAGTAGAAGCATCTTTTCAGAAAATCTAATCGCTGTAGAATTACGTAAACTCGAAGTAAAATTTTACAAACCAATCTATGTTGGCATGTGCATACTCGACATCTCCAAAACATGTTTATACGAATTTCATCACGAGTACATGTCACCGCTATATCGCGACAGATGCAGGGTAATGTACACAGACACAGACAGCCTAATATACCACATCGAATGTGAAGATGTGTATAAGAATATAAAGCGCGACGTAAGCAAATTTGATACGAGCGATTACGCTGCTGACAATGTGTATGGTATACCGCTCGTGAATAAAAAAGTGCCAGGTTTAATGAAAGATGAAAATAACGGTACGATAATGACCGAATTTGTAGGGCTTAGAGCAAAAATGTATGCATTACGAGTGGATGGTAAGAAAGATACCAAAAAAGTAAAAGGTGTCAAGAGTAACGTTGTCGCGAGAACGATAACGTTTGATGATTACACGCGGTGTTTGAATGAAGAGATTGAAATGGCTCGTAGTCAGTCATGTATAAGATCGAAATTGCATGAAGTATACACCATTCGCGAGACGAAAATTGCTCTAAGTCCTCACGATGACAAGCGGTATATCATACCTGAAACCACTGATACATTACCATGGGGACATTATAAAATACCTTTGTAAATAATATTTGTTGTAAAATATGTATATTTTGTATATTTTGTATATGTATATTTTATATAAATATGTATATTATATGTATATTTGTATTTATAAAATTATTAGATAAATATATTGTAAAATAAATAGTGTACAAATATTTTAAATAAATGTTTATAATAAATTATTTTTATGAATCCATGAGTTGTGAGATTTATCCAGTCCCAACCATTTCACATAAACATCATCGCCTTTTTTCCGCAAAACCTTTTCCACGAGATATACATCGGGATTTGCAACATGATGTAGCTCATACTCGTAGAATCCTCCGGCGACGGAATTTCCGCGCAAATCTTCAAGTATATATGTCGCAGGATTAGTTTTCTGCACTTTGATAATTTTAAATATTTCAGTAGTCCAATTTGGTGTAAAACCTTTTTCGAAGACGGTCTTGAATTTACTCACGCGTACCTGACAGCCTACTTTGAATCTTGCTGGAGCAGCAATTTTTATGTTACTGTATACCGTATTTAAAAGTTTTTCGGCAATCTCCGGAGTAACATCGATAGGTTTCATACCGATAGTGCGATGTTTTCGCGCATTGTACTCTGCAACGAGTCGGGATAGCGCGTCAATCCACTTGTAATTACCATTAAGTGTAAACATTTTCCACATATTGTTCTTTAAAGTACGATTAAATCGTTCCACTACTGAGGCTTTCATAACAGAATACGTCGAGTAATGATTGATGTTGTGTTTTTTTACGAGTTTCTGCACATTTGCATTGTAAAATTCTTTTCCTCTATCGGTTTGCATGTTTCTCGGACATCTCTTGCTATCTCGAATTATCTCAGCGATAGCGTCAGCTGTTTCGCGTCCGCTCTTATTCTTGAGCGGCAGGGCCCATGCATACTTGCTCAACACATCGATGACGGTGAGTATGTAATTGTATCCTTTGTTGACTCTTGCATAAGGACGCATCTCGACCACGTCAGCTTGCCACAGGTCGTCGTATCCATGTACTATGACACGTCTACGCGGAAAATTTCTTCTCGCTGGAGCGTGCAATTCCTCCACGAGTAGCTGCTTTTCAGAGATGTTTGATCGAGGCATATTTATAATAATGTGATATAATTTTCACGTACAGTTCTTTATGTATCTTTTGATGTAGTCTGCGTTACAGCCATTTTATCCAGCGTTAATAATAACGCCTGCATATTCCTTTCAAGCCTGATTATTTTTTTCTCAATTTCTTTCTGTTGATCTCTCAAAAGCTTGACACTCGCTTCGACATATCGTTTGTTGGCTGCATCATTATCATCTTCTGGTTGCGCTACACACCGTATCTTGCGCGACCTTGCGTCATAGCCGGAGGCTGTTAGACACAGAGTATTATCGCGCACGTAATTTCTTAGTAATCCATCCCATTGATAATATGAATTATTATTCGACGTTCCAAGTGATAATCCAAATTTATTAATCGACATTTCGATACCACTAATATTGACAGACTGACTCGTATCGTGGATGTATAACTTATTTTATAATAATACGAGCTTCGTAAAGTTCCTCGATAATCGATAATATTTCATTGCTGTGGGCGTTGTTGCCGGCTTGACGTGAAGCTTCGAGCAATCGCAAACGATCTACCAACTCGTTGGGATCATTCCAATGCACGTAATCAATCTTATTATTGTTTAAGATCATAGCATGTGGTATACCTTTTCCAGATTTTTTATCAGAGAATAATGGTGCGATTATATATTTATATTTGTATCCCTTGTTACCTAATACAGGCTGATTCACATTACCATTTCGTCTGTGAGCATTTGTTCTTATTAATATACTTTTATAGTTTTGCAAGTCATTCGCAGTATATATTTCATCGTCGGGAATTCTCTTGAAAACCAACTCGTAAAGACCTGCTGTTCCAACGTATTTTGACCCATCGATAATTATATTATCATTTTTATCCACATCGAAATTTTTATTACCGAGCGTCATTCCTTTATCGATAAATTTAACACCGTATACGTAATCCATCTTGGAATTTTTATCTTGACTCAATATAGCTGCCACATATTTTTGAGCAAGTGGACCAAGGTGATTTCGCAATGAATTTTGACCATCGGATGTTTGTAATGAATGTTGAATTGATGTCACAAGCGATTGAGGTGAAGTCTCGAAAATTTCCTCGATAGATGTCTTATCATGCAATAATTGCCTTGGCTGTACATCTAGTATCGGAGTAGAAGTAGTTGCATCCAATAATTGTTGCATTCGCCTGCTTTTGATTCGCTTTGGAGTAGAAGTTATACCGCTCAATGATATATTTGATCGCTTTGTTTTAAGCTCTTTTTTCTCTCCGAGCATACTCAATGGTTCAATCTTTTCTTCACCAGACTCAACACCAACTGTATTTTCAACAAGCTGTTTCAGAGGTTCAGAGATTGGTTTAAAATGCCTCTCCAATGCATCGTCCTCCTCCATTTTACCAGTTTTCAAGAAACGATATTTTTTACGGATTGAATCGCTCGTTTTCGCAATCTCTAACACAATCTTTTCACGATCGTTATTCATAATGTTACAATTTAGACGTTGCTCAATCAAGGCATCGAAAGCGACTAAGTGCTTTGTGGTATTGCAAATTCATTAAATCCTTTTCTGTATCGTCCATTAGTCAGCGGACTGTCCTTGTCAATCGCTGCAAATCCATATTTATGTTGCCAACATTTCTGACAAAATGTGCGAAAATTATTGTATGACATATCTGTATTTACGTGATCGTTGTACACATGTTTCAAGTTTGTCCCATCTTGTTTAAATAAAATTAATAAGTTTGCATTGTCACGTACAAGATGCTTGGGTATCTTGGCATACGTTTGACAAAGATAGAAACAGTCGACGCTCGAGTGTCGCCCCATTGCAAAGTACTCTCTTATCGTATCTTGCTTGTCACATGCCACGTCATCAAAGATAAAAATGGAATTCGGAAGCGCATCACTCGGTGGAATGACATCACTATTATTAGAGAATGTAAAATAACCAATTTCTTCTATCGGTGATAGCAAATTTTCCAAATATCGATATTTCGGTTGTTGAAGCGATTTCGAGTATACGTACACGTTCTCGAAGCAAACGCCGTGCGGGCTTTCAATCAAACTAATCAACGCGTTAGTTTTACCACAATTCGAAGGACCGCAAATGATTCCGCGTATAGTATTCGGTAGTATGTTTCCATGTCTGCGTATTTCTTTATCCGACATCAACCGTGTTTTATCGTCGAAATTTGTAACTTTGATTATCGTCGATTGCTGAACGAACCGCATGTTTTCTCTCGAATGAATGAATGAGTCATGGAGAGCCTATTTATAGCTGTGCGGAACCATGAATCACTCAGTATTGAAAAAATGTTTGTTCTGCTAACAAGTGCTTCCGATATTCACGGTTTAAGCGCCGAACAGCTGCAATTTGTACCAAAAGCATTTTTATTGCGATATGAAAATCACATCCACTACGTGTGGGACAAGCTTCCGGAACACATAAAGGTGGATCCAGAGATTCAGACCTGTCGTCGATGTTTCAAACATTACAATCGACCGTGGCAGCAAACGCACATCGACGGTCCAGCGCCGATGATAAAGGATTGCAGCGAATGTCAACGAAAATAGGTAGTGGTCTCTTTAATCGCGCGATAAACGCACTTCCGATCGAATTGCATATCCCCGGCTATCAGTTTTGCGGTCCGGGGACTCATTTGGAAAAGCGATTGGCTAGAGGTGATCGAGGTATTAATCCATTGGATGCCGCGTGTCGCGAGCACGACATTGCATATTCTCAAAGCAACGCCCTCAGAGAACGACACGTTGCTGATAATATACTCGCTGCGAAAGCGCGAAAACGTATTACTGCGAGAGATTCGACTCTTGGTGAAAGAGCAGCCGCTACGACTGTTTGGGCAGCTATGAAAGCAAAGACAAAATTCGGTATGGGGATGAAGACGAAAAAATCTTTGAAAAAGAAGAAGAAACGAATACTGTCTGTGGCGAAGCGTGGTGGTATCTTGCCAATTTTACCATTGTTGGGTGTTCTCGGTTCGTTGGCCGGTGGAGCAGCGGGAGTCGCAAAGGCTGTGAATGATAGCAAGGCTGCGCAACGTCAGCTTGAAGAAATGCAACGTCATAATCGCGCTATGGAAGGTCGTGGAGTTTATCTCGCTCCATACAAGCGTGGACAGGGATTCTCAACTAAGAAAAAAAAAAAACGTCAAAAAAAAAAACGCTAAAAATGCCTGTGGGTGTAACAACTAATGTACAATTAGAACAACTGGCAAGACGTATGCGTATACCATTCTTTAGAGGTGTTTTCATGCGCAATAATTTACCAATAAACGGTGTGCGACAAAATGAGAGCGGTATTGTAAATTTGGATGACGTTGATGGTTCCGGTACCCATTGGGTAGCATATGTAAAGAGGGGAAATCGATCAATATATTTCGATAGTTTTGGTAATCTACGACCACCCAAAGAGTTGGTGCAATATTTAAATGTTACGAAAATAGAATACAATCACACATCCTATCAAAATTATAATCAGAATAATTGTGGACAATTGTGTTTACGATTTCTTCAAACGGCTGATATAAAACCTGTCAATCCATCATCACGATTCAGTTTGACAACATGTCGCTAACACTAACGTTGACTGGCAAAAGTAGCGTTCTCGCTGTAAGCTACTTTCCAGCTATAGATTTATCGAATGGTGATTATGAGCTCGGTTTAACAGATTTTGAAACTTATCATACGATTCCGAATGTAAATTCTAAGAATAATAAATTTTACTTTGATAACGATGACAAGGAAATTACAATACCCGAAGGATCATACGAAATACATGCTATAGATGAGTATCTGAGACGTGCAATTTCACAATATCCTTCCAATAAAGAGCAGAATGAAGATGCAATAGCGCTTCGCGCCAATCATAATACTCTAAAGAGCGAAATCAAATGCATCTATAGAATAAACTTTAATAAACCACACAATATAGGATCGTTGTTGGGATTCTCATCGAATCGTATATTGCAACCTCACAAATGGTATGATTCGGATTTACCTATAAATATTATTAGCGTGAATATTATCCGTATAGAATGTAGCGTCACCACTGGTGCGTACAGTAATGACAAGCGCGTACACACGATACATGAATTTTCACCGAGCGTGCCGCCAGGATATAAGATATCGGAAACGCCTGCACAGATCATTTATCTCCCGATCGTCGTACGGAGCATTACTGATCTAACGATACGCATTGTTGATCAAGAAGGACGATTGTTGGATTTTCGAGGAGAGGAAGTTACTGTAAGATTGCACGTACGGCGTCGACAAAATTAGCGTGTGATGCTCGTGCTAAATGATACGGAGCACGTGAGAGATAATAATTTTACGAGGGACATTACGAGGGACAATACTTTTGCGAGAGCAACTGCGGCAGTGAGCGACAATAATCAGAGATCTCGTTACACTAAAAAGAAACTCAGCGCATTGAATCGCGAATTTTTAAAATCATTGGGATTCATCGTACGAAAAGATGATTGATATTTTGAATATTGGTGGTGAACCAGTCTTTGATGATCGTATCGTCAAGGTTGAGACACATACATACAATCCATATGCTAACACATCGCTTGGACATAGCGACGAGATACGGATACCTATACACCACCAGGATTTGTACACGTTGCCGTGCGAAAGCTTTTTGTACGTTGATACCAGTACTCTGCGTTGATACCACTGCTT
>NW_028141166.1:2276734-2398405 GCF_030444845.1 Prenolepis imparis | reverse complement strand
AACGGATGCTTCTCAAGAAATTCGCGCATCTCGCGATTATCCCGCATTTCTCGAAAGCACACTCTCACTTTTCTGTCACCAAGTACCCCCGTTGTCGAAGTCGCCACGAGATCGCGAGAGTTCGCTCGTATCGCGAGTCAATCGTGTCTCTACGCTCCATAGCCGACGGAAGCGGTCTATCGCGATTTATCGGAAAGCACGAAGTACATCCATGCCAAAAGCAGCCGTGGAATTGCAACACGTGACGAGATGTTATTCCCGTTTCCGATGTCTTTTCATAATAACCATCAACGAGTGTGCCGTCGTTCGTGCGATATTCACGTGCACGTCCTGCGTGGTTTATAGGATGACCGAGCTCGCGCTCCTTCCATATCAACCACTGCAGAGCTTTACGCGAATGCGTGTTCGCTTTTCTGTAGCCGCCTGCTGGAATGACACCTATCGTATTCGTGTGTAAGAAGTTTTTCCGAAAAACTGTCATACACGTCGAAGCAATAGTTGTACATTCCTCGAACGGGCATACATTTCCGCGATCTATAAAAATTTTTCTAAACGCCATGCACGCTCGTCGAAGTATATCAACATCGGTACGGCAATATTGCACTATCTCGCGTTGAAAATCAAACACAGAGTTTTTTAGCCGCATGTTAGTGTGCCACGCGAGAAAGCGTTCGCGCTCTTTCGATTTCATGGTTTCGGGAGAGTAGTAATGCGCGGCGGGTAATGGTCCAACATACATTTGATTTTCGACAGTATTGAATAAGTGCGGAAATATGCCTTTATCCGCTGTATCCTCCAGCCCGAAAGCTTTCGGCAACTCGGATAAACGCGTCGGCATATAATTTACGTTATCGATAAACTTTGTATGTCCAACCGTTAATACGACGATTTTAGTTCCGTTCAGAATAACTTTCGGCACGAGATTGACGCTATTTTCCACAATATGTTTCAAAATAAATTGAGCGTCGAACGCTTTCGCATTATGCGCTATGCATATGATCTGTTTGAAATATTTCGTCCTTCGCGTTGCGAAATCGACAAAATATTTCACCGGATCATTACGAAACACGAACTCTCGCACTCCGCACCAGCGACAACGCACGGACATGTCATTGTTTCGCGCGCACGCTTCGCAAATTTGTTGCGCGACGCAGAGTGTCGGAACGTGTTTTTTTACTGACGTCGTACCTTCGATCGTCTCGTCCTGCCGCGTTTCGAAATCGTAAAACACAAATGCTACGCGTCCTTTTCTGTCTTTATATGAAAATGTGTTCGTTTCCTCATTATCAATTGTGCTTTTTTCCTCCTCGACGGCTGTATCTACTGACGTTGTCGTCGCTTCTACTACCGGAGGCGATGTCGACGACGAGTCCGGCAGAGGAATTAACGACGCGTCGAAGAGGCCTCATATAGCATAAATGATTTCGAGGTTGCGCCGAATGACATAATCTGCAGTAAGAAACTCCGCATTCGTGTTTCGCTTTCGCTTTAACTACACACCCGCATTTATCGCAAAATCGTATGACACTACAAACACTGGCGGACGATCTACCGTCATATGATTTTTCACTACGATGACGCTCGAAACACGTTGCACCGTAAAACGTCCGATTGCACGCGCCGCATTTTACGTTTCGTACGTCAGAGTGATCGCACGCCGGCACGATAAAACAACGCGGGCATTTATTTGAGCATCGGTGACCGCTACCTCTATCGTTTCGAAAGCCTACATTGCACGCTACGCAATAATTACGAGAACCCGCGGCGGCTTTTAAATTTAATATAGGGCTGTAATGACGTGAATCCTCATAATACATAATATTTAGCGAATAAGAGGATTCACGTCCGAGAGAAGCGAGTATCGCTGTACCGTCATAGAACGGTTTCTCACCGCGACCGAAAGTACTAAAATTATATACGACGATAGCGATATTGTCTGCGGCGAGATATCGCTGGAAGCGCTCAATTTCATAAACCCCGCATCCCTCTTCGGGTATTATTACATCGGCATTTTTTGTTAATTCTAACGCCCACTCGCACTGTAACGCCGATTGCTGATGTCTTACTCTATTCCATTTTTCGTGTAACTCTCCCGTACGAATGTTACCGCGTTCGCAATAAGTTTTCGCTACTACGAGAGACCGGGGAAAACACAAGTTGTCGGAATTATTTATTTGGACTATTGAGCGCTTCGCGATATTTTCTCGCGTTAATGCGACACGCCCGCGCCCCAAAGGAACAGAGATGTTGTAAATAAGTACATTAAATTGTTCCGCGATATCGAGTCCTCCCGCGCTCTGCGCTACCGCGCTCACAAGGTCCCAAATATCCCCGTAGGTCAAATCACGCACTGGACGAAAGGATAAACCCGCGGGTCCGTGTGATAAATTCGGCGAATCGAACGATAATCCTACCTAATCACCTGGTTCACTCGAATTTATCGCATATTCGTGAATTTCTCGAAACGCATTTTCTAAAGAACGATAAATATCTCCGCCTTCGGGTAATGGACGTATCGCGAAACTCGCCTCTCTACCGATTACCCCAAATCTCCTAAATCTACGGGCATTTTCACTAATCAAATTTATATAATTAAAATTATCGCCGACCTGCTGTTGCTGTTGTTGTGGTTGCTGTTGCGATTGTCGTTGCTCCTCCTCCTCCACCTCTTCTCCATCTTCCGTCTCAGACGAGGTATTGTCAAGATTTTCCTCTTCATTCTCCCCCCTCGTGATTACTTCTTCATTATTCTGCGAGTGTGATAATAATGTTCTCTCAGACGCGTTGTTTTGTCCACATCCTCTACCCCCTCCGCCGCTTTGTACTATCGAAAAAAGAAAATTGTAAAATTGAATATAAATTGTATAAAATACTATAATATTGCTTTTATTTTATGCTCGAATTTAATCTTTGCACAGCCGCTAGTGTTATATTACAACGAGATAACTCACCTCGTGGTGATAATCGTCGTATCTCGAGTAACGCATCCCGCTCTCCTGCCGCTAATATTCCGGAGAATAGATAATCGGCAAGCGACGAATTGCTAAAAATTTAAATTTGTTTAAGATTAAGTTCTAACATAAAAATTTAGCAAAAAGTAAAACAACTTCGTTACCTTCCACGCAGGGATCGTATTCGCCTTCTTCGTCCTGCTCATAATTTTCTGCCTCCATTTCTTCTTCCTCTTCGTCATTTTCCTCCTCGTCTTCTTGCTCCTCTTCCTAGTCCATTTCTAATTTTTAATATTTGAAATTTTGTTATAAAAATAATATATAATTATAAAGTCTTATATTACTTCGTATATTCAAATTTCAACGCTTTGTACTTATATTTTTAAATATCTTCTTACCTTGTGTACAAGGTACACTACGCTATCCGCTGAGCTTACGCCAAAGATAGAATCGTTGTCGTCATCGTCGTCGCCGTCGTCAACGTCGTCATTGACGTCGTTGGTTTCGATGTTATTATTATTATTAACGACTACAATATCATCTTCGTCGTCTAAAATAATACATTTATATATTAAGATTATTACAAATTTTTTATATTTCTTTTAAAAATATTTTTATTATTTTTTCTAAAAATGTTAACTTACCAGAAATATCAATAACAGCAATCGGAGCATTTTCCGGTGGGTGTATTCGTACTCTTCCTGAAAATATTTAATTTTTTATCAGTAACTGTTATATATTTTTACAAATAATTATTTTATATTTTTAGTGCCCTGTAAACTTACGCGAAGGTCCTGCCTCGGGCTCTTCTTCCGCTCGACGTCTTCGGGTGGGGTGTACTACGGCGAGTTTTACAGAAGTATTCCGCGCTAGGAATAATTAAAAACGATTTAAAATTTAGGTTTATAATTTAATCACGGCCTCATTTTTTCTCGTCGAAAGAATGGAATAAAATAATTACCTGTTAACTGTATTCTACGTTGATTCGCTACTAGTAGATAGGCTACATATCCACCCACATCCTTTTCTTCGTGCTGCAAAGTCTCGCGCATTAATATTATTTCTGCGGCGGCGTTTAATAGTTCTTTATCACCGCCGAAATGCCCCAATCTATATAGTACTCCTAGTAAAGAATTGGAGATCGAACCCGCGAATTTCATGAAAATATCGTAATTATTACACGGCTCTTCCGTCAGCCATGATAAATACGACGCAGCATTTATCGTCGGCGCTAAATTCGCGGCCAAAGTTACGCATTCCGATATTAAATTTTTCAGAGCTGCCATTTTTTCCTTCTCGCTGCACTTAACGTTTACACGTAACTCACAACACGCGACGATAACACGATACGTGAAAACGCGTTCACGAAGCTGCGTAGCTTGGATGATGTCAAACTCAAAATGTGCATTTTCTATTACGTTACGAAGAATTTATACTTTATATCCACGCCCACCAAAAAAGCAGGCGTTGGAAAATTCAACATTTTCTTCGTTTATATTTTAAAAGAATGGGAGGCTCGAAAAATTTTCAATTTTCTCGCTAGCGGTTATTTCGTTTTTCGAGAAGAAGGCGGACGTAGAGCATTCTTAATCTACTTTACTTACCTATCGGATGATGCTTTTCTTAACATCTAGGCGTGGCAGAAAAGATTTTAGTTATTTAATTGGCGAACATCGATTTTTTTCTGACGAATATTCTAGCTGGTGTTTGAGTTTTGCAACTATTTCCTTAGCAGCATCGGGGAAAATCATAAAATCATTTGCTCTTATTTTTTCAGCTACAAAAAAAAATAGCTGTGTAGACTATAACCCTGTTTTTTTATCCTACCATATAATGTTGCGTGATCTAAATCACCGGCCTTACATTTTTTTGTCTTCAAACATTTATTTTACTTTTATTACAGGCGATTTATTACACTAATCTTCGTCCTAATCCTGTGTTCTCGAGTTTCTAAATCCCATGCTATATTTTAAAAGAACAAAAATATTTTCAAATAAAATATAATCTCTCATACGTTTTCTTTTTGTTTAATGAGTTTAATGAGTTTTGTTTAAACATAAAAATTCGATTTGACATGAAAAATTGATTTTTTCGTTTATTCACTTACATATACAAATTTTTCTTTCGTCCTCTTCTCGCGTCCTCTACACGTGCGTCTCAATTCTCATCTTTAGAAATTTCTAAATATTTCTAGAAGTTTCTTATTTTTAACGCACAGGTCTGAACATGAAAAATCCTGATTTTTCACGTATAAATTATGTCTTTCCCACTTTGATTTTTTAAATTTTTGCGAGAGAGGGAGATTGGCAATATAAGCACGTCGACAAATCGCTCTTCCGTATTCATTCGAATTCAAGCATACGAAAACATAAGTTTGTGCTACGAAGAAAGAATTCCATGTGATTTCGCCATTTTGCTGCGTGTCGTGACTATTCGTGTCGTTTAACAAATGAAAACAATGGCCACACGTAAGGAAGTAACTAATTTTGCGAAATCTGAACGCGATCGCGATATTCGCAAGACGGATAACAACGACAACATCGACATCGATAACGTCGGAAGAAACGAGCAACGTTATTTATTGTTATCTACAACGTATGGACTTAATTCTTCGCACACTAAGAAGATACACATTGGTTTGCAATCGAGGAACGACGGCGGTGGCTTCGTACCGATTGTTAAATTATCAGACAATTATGCCGATAGAATTTGCTTCGACGTCGACACGTGGCAGAAGTTTCAAGCCAATATGGAGCATATGAATCTATACTTGAATGAGACTCAAAAGATTAAACCTGATCCCATTATTATCGAGAATATTTCGATCAACTTCACTACTGCTTACGGAGCGAGGGCTGTACTGGTGACATACAAGGAAAACAAGGATCATGTTGCGAATGATAAGGAGGAAGAAGAATCGCAGCCGCCGTTGAAGAAACGAAAAACTTACGCCGTTGCGATAGTGATGCAGAAAACTACTTTCCTCGGCTTGGAAAATATTAGAAAATGCGTGGATGCGCATTTGACGCAGTTAGTTTCTATAGTCGATACTGTTAATGTAACTGCAAGATATTTAGTTAACGAAATAGAATTAAAACTTCCCTTGTCTTATGTTACGTCCAGACTCAAGGAAGGAAGAGTCGAAAGGAAGGACGTGACTAAATTTATCTTTTCGAACGACGGCAGACTATCCGTCTGTTCGACCCGAACGAACGTCTGGGCCCAAATAGGTCAACGACCGCAAGGGTCGCTCTTACTCTATTTAAAGGGCCGTTCGCTCGGTGGTCCCTTTTTGGCAAGAGAATTTAATCTCTTTTACGCAGGATGGGACCTTGTGCGATCCTGGTTTACGGGAATGAGTGGGAACGGGTTATTAATAAATGAAAATCATTTATTTTGAAATTTATAAATTTATTCCTAATATAAAGACGAAAGAATTTATATACATAATAATATTATTGACGGACTTAGTTGCTAATGAAGAGTGAATGTATGTGTATGTGTCGCGGGTGATACATTAGTACGGAGGTCTTCAATCGGGGCAGAAAGGGGTAAGAGTTATTGTTTAAATTTTAGGGTCCCGATTGGTGGTTACAATAATTTAAATGGTATATAATTTAATAGGTATATAAAATTAGTGTCTATGTGTGTGCGTGTAAGAGAGACTTCTAGGTTATATGAGTTCGGTAATTATGGCGGTGGAGGGGGGATAGGTTCGTAGGAGAAGGTGTGCAGGGACGGCTAAAGGATATCTACGCCCGGGAACATACCAGGGGATGATGTTATTCCTATCAGTGGTCTCTAGAAATTCGCGTAAGGCCTCGTGGTCTACGGGGCCTGGACCAATCGTGAAAGCTCCCTCAGGGACTTCTCGTATCCCTGGGAGCTGGTTTATCAGCCAAGCTCTGAATTGCTCGTATGAGAGCTTGGCAGGCGATTCTGATTCCTCGGAATCGTCGTCGCTGATATCTACTACCTCAAACCCTTCCGGATGTTCCCTATTTACAGAGGACGTTGGGGATGAGGGAGGAGAATCTTCAAGGGTGATTGTTGAGGGAGCCGGAGACGGAGATCTAGGTGGGTCAGGGCGTTCGGGCGAAGCAGGGGGAAGAAAGGGAGAAGGGCTCCGCGGAGAATCGGCGTCCTCAGAGGAAACAGAGGAGTGAGGGGAAGGGGCCCGCTGAGGTATAGCGGGTTCGGGAGAAAGAGGAGAAGGAGTTCGCGGGGAATCGAAAAATTCTGCAGAAGCAGAGGTAGCGGGAGACGGCGTCAGCGGGGTTTCTATATGTTCGGGTGAGGAAATAGGAGAGACCGTAGGGTGATATGTATTAGTTGTCTCTGTGTGGATCGGTGTGTTAATTTTTCCTAGGGAGCCGAAGGTTTCGCCCGCAGCCAGACTCCGTGCCAACGCTTTCTTTAACCGCCTATTACGCCGGTTTCGCGCCAATTTAGCAGCGGTTCGCGAGGGTCGTCTCCTTGGATTTTCCACTACGAGAGCGAATAATAAAGTAACCGGGCAAGAAGAGTTTTTACTGAAAAATAACTCTGGGAGTTCTTGTAAGAGAAAAAAAAAGTATATATATATATTTATTTTTATATAATTTTGATATTTTAATTATTTAATAATTTAGTTAGTTATTGTATTACTTATTTGTTCATTCAAGAGAGAGAGAGAGAGAGTGAGAGAGAGTAAATCACGGATTGCTCCGCTATCGCGGGAAATCCGGAGTGATTTCAAAAGATAAAGGGATGATAGAAATCACGGATTGCTCCGCTATTGCGGGAAATCCAGAGTGATTTCGAGAGAAAGAGGAGATGGAAGAAATCACGGATTGCTCCGCTATCGCGGGAAATCCGGAGTGATTTCAAAAGGTAAGGGGATGATAGAAATCACGGATTGCTCCGCTATCGCGGGAAATCCACAGTGATTTCGAGAGAGAGAGAGAAGATGGAAGAAATCACGGATTGCTCCGCTATCGCGGGAAATCCGGAGTGATTTCAAAAGGTAAGGGGATGATAGAAATCACGGATTGCTCCGCTATCGCGGGAAATCCAGAGTGATTTCGAGAGAGAGAGAAGATGGAAGAAATCACGGATTGCTCCGCTATCGCGGGAAATCCGGAGTGATTTCGAGGGGGAGAGAGAGATAAGGATGGGGGAAGAAAGGACAGTTTTTCGAAGTTAGAATTTAACAAGGATAATAAATTAATAAATTAAAAAGGAAAACAATTATAATTTAATTGAAGTCCCAGAATTATTTTAAGTATTATTAGTAAGGGTGGAGATGTAGCGTGCTTGATAACTTACTACTTATGGAGTGCGCAGGTAGGTGTTAATTATTCCAGGTGTGAATCTGGCTACGGACTCCTCCGTGAGGATGGTGTTCCACTCACAGTTGTTCACTCGCGAAAATCGTCGTACTCAGTGAGCACTGGGCACACGATGATTTCACAAATGTCACTGCGAATGCTCACGAGTTCGAGATTCACTCGAAGGATGGTGATACAACTTTTCGCGAATGATCCGCGTGCGTAGGTTTGAGAAAAGATTGATATTCTCTGAGAGATGTCACGGGTATATATACCTTCTTGCTCCTCCTTCCCGTTAGTTTGTTAATATTTCCTGACGAATAGGGAATTTTTCAATAACGCCCTTTCAGTCCCGGGGGCGTCTCTTGATTTTAAAAGTTTACCGGGATTGGTCAGGGCTTTTGTTTAAGGCCCTAGGTTTTGACCAATGGAGAATTTGTTGAGGTTTATATTTTTATTATCCTCTCGAGATTATCTCGGTGATCTGTCAGGCGGCATTTGTTTGGATTCGGTTATCGTTGTTAGTCTGGTAAAATTTTATTCGTTTTCAAGTGGAAGTTTTCTTCTAAATTTTTATTGATTTTCAAGTGGAGATTTCCTTCTAAAAAGTTTTTATTGCTTTTTAAGTAAAATTTTCCTTTAAAAGAAAGATTTTTATTGCTTTTCAAGCGCGAGTTGTCAACTAGTCAAAGCGAGAATTTCAGACACCGCGAGTTACATCTGGTATGTATCTCTCCTTTTTTTTTTATTTTTATTTTTACGATTAACCGTCTCCGGTCAGCTGCTTCGCCTGCCAGATCATAGTCTTATTCCCACGCCTGTGATTTTTCAATCATCGCCTTGCATTCTTTGAAAGAAAAGAATCGTGGAGTCCACAGGACGTAACACCCCCCGCCTTAGACAAATGTTGGGGTGTAAAACTCGACATTTGCAAAGAGAATTATATGGAATAATCCGATTCTTTTCTTTCGGAGGAATCACGACTTGTTGATTGGAAGGGCTCACATTTAATTTTTATTTTATTAAATGTGTTACCTTGAATTATTAATTATCTTCTTAATTGTGTAAAGAAGGAGGAAAGACAAGGCGACCTCCAAAACCCCTTCCTTTGTTCTTTCGTCCTTCTTGTGTCGTTTTATTTATTTTTTTTTTTTTTTTTTTTTACTCATAGCTTATTTCTAATTGTACTTACTTATTTAAATTTACTACCGCTAATACATGTAACGCAGGTGTGGAGCCCTTTTTCTATCGTATGAAAATTCTAATGAAAAGAGGGATATATATAAGAAAATATATATATGTTATATATAAAGAAAAAGAAAAGAACTAGGCACGTTTTTATCTGCCTGATTTTCGTCAGTAGTAAATCTCAGTTCTCTGGTGTCAAGTAGCAGGTCCCTTCCTTTTATTGCTCTTCTACCCCTCTGGGGATCACAGCTTGACCCCAGCCTTCGGCCAAGTATGTCTGGTCAACGTATAGATATTCTTCTATGCAGTCCCTGCAGTTTATCGCCGGTTTGATTGTTACTATTATTTTATTGCATTTAGTGCAATTTGTTTGGTCGTCAGCTGATATTTTGTGGACCAAATTATGCGGTGGTATTGTTGCATATTCTTGGTTTTCCTCGGCTGATATTTTATCATAGCATTCTTGACAAATTTTGCTGCAGTCAGTCGTATCTTGATAGATTTCACCCTCCATTAATGTAACACACCGGAGTTCTGTTAGATTTCGGTATGTTTCGGGGTGGTCTTCTGGTTTAACACCGTCGATTGGGCCTTGGCGTACTTCTTCCGGCATCTCGGGTGTCCATTGAAGATGGTGATATACTGGCATTGTTATACTGCAACCGATGATCAGGCAGTATGTTTTGACGATAATGATGTAATTAAGATAGAAAATGGTTCCACTTGTTTACAAAGTATTATTATTATGAGGTTAAGTATAAGGTATAAATTTGCGCATGTAATTAAAGAAGAAATACATATATTCATGATAAGTATACAAAAAACTGAAACCTAAGAACGCAAATGTTGAAATATTACCAATAACGATTCAATATATATATATGGTCTAATAGTATTAATACTAAAAAATAATATGATATGATAATGTGTAGCATCAATAATGACGCTATAATTATAATATGCAAAAGAAGTACATAATATAAAGAGGAAAGGTAGGGTGATATAATGACTAATGATAATAGAGTAATTAATATTTGGGATATATGGGAGTACTTAAACGCTTGCGTAATTCTAATTAATACATAATTCAAAATTCAAACGAAGTAGTAGTAAGGTAAAGAAAATTTAGGGTCTATAGGAATACTTATTGTTAAACACTAGAGTAATTCTGAATTAATACACAATTCAGATTTCAAATGAATAGTGGAGTAATAAAAATTTAGAATATATAGAATTATTTAAACTACAATAACTCTAAGTTAATACATAATTCTATTTCTTTTTTTTTTTTTTTTTTTTTAGACTGAGGGTTCCACGTCGGCGGTGACTTTTGTACAGATCTCGACTTGACCTAGTCGGAACAATGCATCTCTGAGGTTGTATGTTGTATCGAATATTTTTCCGGTCTCGATATGGAGCTTCACCAAGGCCGCACCTTTTCTTAGAGGATGGACTATATTTATCCATCCATCTTGTCCCTCTAAAAGGAGTCGACACAGGTCTCGTGTCATTATTGGCCACGTTTTCCTACCATTAGGGGCTGCGGTGTGGGCTAATCCACATATTATGGCTTGCCAGGATATCTCCTTAAAACGGTCTTCTAGGTGGTACACTTCGCTCATACGGCGCCACACTGTTCTTCCCCAGTCGCCAGCATTATTTTGACCATCCAAGTGTTTTTATTTATGCTTTGTATAAACCCTCGCTTCCATCCTTTCTTGTCTTTAACCACGACCTCTAAGTCCTCCTTCATATGGTGAGGGTATACGAGCAATGAACTGGCTCTCCTATCCATCCGGAATTGGATTTCTTCTTCCATTTCCAGGAGTTCCCTTGCGCTATTTTTTAGTTGTACCCAAAACAGCGAGGGTGATTCCGCTCTTACTACGGTCACCTTCAGGCGACCGCGAGTCAAGAATTCAGTGTCGATGTAAGAGGTTTCCATTTCTGAGGTAAAAATAAAGATAAAATATGTATGTATTTTTGTGTGGAGAATTTCGGGGGGGGGGGGGTTTAATTGGGGGTATGCCTTATTCTCCTTAGCTTTTCGATTCTCTGAGTTCGAAAGTATACGTAGCGTCTTCCCGTGGGGGAAGGAGAGGATAAGTAGTTGTCGCAGATGTTTTGTTTTCGGTGTGGTAAATCTCGGGCGCCCCGCTGTGTTGGGGACCAGGGGCCGGAGCGGTGGGTTTTTGTTTTTTGAATTGTCTTGTTTTCAGATGTATCAGCAGATGTGTTAAAGAGTCCCATAAGGCTCCGATTAGGTACAGAGACCACCCGTACACTGTGTGTAAGGCGTAGCCGTGTACTATTGTGTCTAGTGTGAGTTTTATGGCTCTAATGCATAGGTATATTCCGAGTAACCCAGCACTGAGGTTTCCGAAAAATAAGAATTTATTCCAAAATTTGTTCCATGTAGACATCGCTATTTTTTCTATAGTGTTTATATCCAGTAAATTGGAGATCGACCCCCCCTCTAAAGACATGGATCTTCCCATCACTCCTCTCGCTAGGGAGTTGAGAACTGCGGGTCTCTCGGCTGGAAACATTATATGGTCTCGCAGGTCCTTTAAATCGCTTTCTGTATATATGCCGCTTGTAGCAAGCGATCCGGGGCTGATGTATTTCCATACAGGCTTGGTTAATGGCTTCATGGTAATTGGCGGTATATTGTCCACTGGTCTTGGCATGAGTTTATACCAAGAGTCCTCCAATTGGTACATAGAAGGTGCTAATGTATTACATGTGGTTTGCGTTCCTTGTCGTAATAGTATATGAGTTTGCGGGGTTAAGTAATATGTTTGATTTTCCCGTAACACGGGTAATTGATTATAGCAACGATTTGTATGAGCAAGAATTACTTCGACGGGTACACATTTTACAATGTGAATTACTTCTCCCGCTAGTAGAGCCATATAACCGGGCCCTTTCATTAGGTGATATGCGAAGATATCTGGTGATTGTGTGGCAATTGCTAAAGCGTTTTGTAACATTCGTTGCTCTAGATTGCATTGTTGTAATAGGATATCGTGATAAAGCTGGGTGATTTGCGTGCGGATATGTTTCTCTACGTACACAAATTTTGAATTCATGTACGTGAAGATATCGAGATTTGATATACGTGATTGTTTTTTAAAAACGGCGGTTCCTCGCACTGTTTCGAAAATCATTAATTTAGGATGTTCGGTACGTATTATCGAATATCCGCAGACATCTTGTTTGCCCTTACTGGTTAGAGCGAATATTGTGTCTTGTGTGGTGAGAGAATATACTGTTTGGCCTTGCTCGTCGTCAATTATTTTATAGGCGTACCCCTCGAATAATATTCCATAGTTATTAAATTTACAGGGACCTGCAGGTACGGTATTCCAATACGTGTCTCCTCCTTCGATGTCTACGCAATGTGTAGAGCCGAGTTGGCAAGTAATGCCGGATCTGAGTTGTACCTTATTAGTGTTGATGCGTACGTCGGCAGTGTAATCCTGTAATGTGATTTTTACAGTTCCGACTACAATAACATCCGACCATGTTCCGTAAGGATCTGAGTATGCTCCTCCGTGGCATTCGCCGTAGTTGTCTACTTGACCAGCTAACGTAATCGGTCTGGTTATTGTGCTATTGGATTTAAGTCCTGAGATAAGAGTGCGTCCTACTTGATAACTTCCGTAACTATGCATTCGCCTGCAAGCCTCGCGAGTTATTTCTTCTATATATGAATATTTTCCGTTATGTACATCCATTGTGTGAGAAAACATTCCGCATTTCTTGACTAATCGGTCGATTTCAACTTTGCACTGTATTACGTGCACTGCTTCGAATTCATTAATTTGTAACAGCTGTACGTAAACTTGATCCGGTTTAATTTCTTTACGAGGGATATCGCATTCCTCGATGTTTAACAATGATAGCGTGGTTAGGTTTGCGGAGGAAGATCCACAGTCATATCCTATTAGCCCATGTGTTGGATGCAGGTATACTGCTAGTATTATTAATATTGCGATTAGTCGTCTGAATTTGCGATCCATCTGAAATATTAATTATTTTTGTAGGTGTATGTATCTTTTTCCTCTTATAACCTTTATGTATTTCTACTTTATTTTTATTAATATTATATTTTGTATTTTTATTATTTATATATATATATAAAAAAAAACATTTATTTTTGTGGAAAATTAATCCCTTTTGTTGATTATTTAGTGGTTTTAATGTAGGAAATTCGCAATCGATTAGGATGCACGATTCGGCTATTTTTCTTTATTTTAATTTTTACATTACTTTTATTTAATATTTCTAATACTTCGTGGGGTCCTGTATAATGATCTCCGAATTTTCCGGGTTTTGGACCTTTTAGGAGGAACACATGGTCTCCCGGTTTGAAATTTTGAGGATTAATCTTCTTGTCGTAGTATGTCTTGGATTTGTGTTTCGCTTCGATGACGTTTTCACGAGCGTTTCCTTGGATTGTGTGAAGTTGTGTTACGAGGCTTATTAGATAATCATCATAATTTGATAATTGATCGTTCGAAGGTAAAATTTCATTCGATGGAGTTCTAGCTATTTTTCCACAGACTAGTTCGTATGGCGTATGTTTGGTTGCTTCATGTATGCTAGTGTTGTAATTAAACATCGCAAGGCTTATCCACCTGTCCCATTGTTTTTGTTCGTTTGCATATTGTTTTAAATATTCTCCTAATGCGTGATGCGATCTTTCTAATGAGCCGTTGGATTGTGGATAAAAGGCCGTTGTACGAAATTTACGAATTCTAAATATTTTTGCAACCTTTTTCATTAGGTCACTAAGAAAATTTCTTCCTTGATCCGTTAATATTGCCTTTGGCGCTCCGAATATGCAGATGAAACGATCTACGAAAGCTTCCGCGATAGTTTCGGAGGTTTGGTTTTGTAATGGTATACCCATACAGTATTTGGTCAGCTGATCTTGTAAGGTCAAAATGTATTCGCTGTTTCTTTCTGTCTTGGGTAAAGGTCCGACAATATCCATGGCTACCTTGTCGAAAGAAGAGCCTGGTGTGTCTGTGATTATCATAGGCTGTTTTGTTTTGACGCGTACTACGCGTATGTATCTTTGAACGTCTAGTTTTAAGTTTTCCCAATAGTAATTGTGTTTTATTCTATTGTATGTCTTAGTGACGCCGCGATGTCCTCCTATCGGCGAACAGTGCATCTCACCAATTATAACGGATCGTAGATCTTTCGGTGGATATTTAATTTGTCCGTTGCAAATGATTATTTTGGTAGTGGAATTAATGAATCTTAATTGCAGTTGCGATTTGATATTATTCCATGGAACGTTGTTGATAATTTCTGTTTTTGCAATGCTGAGTGTTCCTAAATTTAAATTTTCAGTCAAATTTCGTAAGTCGTGTATAACCGCTATAATTTGGTTGAGAGTCGCTGTGGGGCCTTCTCGTTCCGTCTCACTGATGGGTAAGACTATGTGGTATTTTAATATATTTGTATAGTTAATTTTTAGAGTTTTAGGTATAAAATTTTCTTTAATTATATTTGGTCCGGATCCCGTGTCTAATAGAAAGGTTATTTGCGATGGTATTTCGTTAATTTGGACCTGAACAGTAGGCACGCGACTATGTTTATCGAGGTTTACTGTTACTGGTCGTATGTCGATGGTTTGACGGCCTACTTGGCTTCTTGAGATGTCGACGGGTGTGAAGTCTGTCCGGCCCCCCGTTGTGCACCCGACCCCGAGGGACCTGTGTAGTTTCCCTGATTATTTTCTTTTCGACGATTATTACTTGCGTTGCGTAACTGACAATTTTCAAGGAGATGGCCTTGTTCTTTACAATATCTGCAGAATGTATCGTTCTTCGTTGTCAGTTGTTGATTTATTTTAACACGACAATCCTTAGCGGAGTGTCCAAATTTATCACAAAGTTGGCATGAAACTTTCGGTCTACTTTCCAAACTTCTTTCCTCGTTCTGTTTTTTCCAACAGTTACTAGCCGAATGGCCAGGCCTTTCACACCATTGACAAGTAACCGTCGATTTATTAATTTGTTGTTGGGAAGTATTTTGTCGGCATGATTTGGCGTCGTGACCGGTTTTTGAACATAATTGACATATAGTAGTTTTTTCTTGAATTACGTTTACTGACTGACGAGCGCGAGGATCGCGTTGGCGACATTTATCCGCACTGTGGCCGCGTTTTTTGCATATTTGGCAAATTAAAATCTCCGTTCCGTTATTCGTTTGAAAATCGTGCCCTTGTAAGGAAAATTGAACGAGCTTCCTGCAACTACTTGCAGCATGTCCCTCTTTGAAACAGATCTGACAGATTTCCCGCACTTGATTAGTGTACGGTGATTGGCCTGTTTTAACGCCTTGGCCTTGACGCAAACCTGTCATCTCTCGAAGCTCTCTTTCTATCCTTAGGGCGTCGGCGACAGTTTCTTGTACGTCTAAATCTCTAGCGATTCTCTGCTCTATTTCGGGCTTTAGCCCTCTAATAAAACACTTACACATGTCTTTTTCTACCGTTGTTTTTATATTTTGGTTGGGTAAAATGTGACCGGAACTTCGATATGCTTCTAATATTTGTTTTCCAAGTAATTTAACTCTATTTGCGTAAGTGACAACATCCTCTTCGTTCCTTTGATAAATACATCCTAGTTCTCCTTGTAACTGATATACATTTTTAGTGGGTCCATAAATTTTCTTTAAATAAGTAGTTAATTGCAATACAGTATCAAAATCTTCATCCCGAATTGTTCGACGCGCTTCTCCCACTATTCTAGTTCTTATAATTTTAGTAAATTGAGCCTCTGCTTCCTTAGGAAGCATAGCTTTCGCTTCCTCGCAACCCTCGATAAAATAATTTAGCGGAATGTTACTACCGTCAAAAAAAGGGACGGCGTCTACCGCGTATTTTAAGGTAGCAAAGGGGTTAGGTTGCGCCATGTTAAAAGAAAATAAATTTTCGGGATCGCTTTCGATATCAAATTTTTCGATTTGATCTTTTATTGTTTCAGTAGTTATATCGGCAGAATCGTCGGAATCTGGCTCGGGCGATTCGGCTACTAAAGTATTTTCAGTTAAATTGAATTCTGAGGAAGGATCTTTTAACGAAAAATTTATTTGGCGAGATGTCGAAGTTGAAGGTACTAAAGATATAGATGTGTGAATTAATTCGGAATCAGATGGTTTAGGTTTAGATTTGCGTGTTCTATGTGGTGTTGTTAATGCAGTTATACAAAGTTCTTCTATTTGATCTTTATCAGTTTGACCTCTTGTTCCTTTACTCATTACCGCTACCAGGAATCGCACATTTCAATCCCGGACGAGCCCCCAATTTTTATTTATGTTACGTCCAGACTCAAGGAAGGAAGAGTCGAAAGGAAGGACGTGACTAAATTTATCTTTTCGAACGACGGCAGACTATCCGTCTGTTCGACCCGAACGAACGTCTGGGCCCAAATAGGTCAACGACCGCAAGGGTCGCTCTTACTCTATTTAAAGGGCCGTTCGCTCGGTGGTCCCTTTTTGGCAAGAGAATTTAATCTCTTTTACGCAGGATGGGACCTTGTGCGATCCTGGTTTACGGGAATGAGTGGGAACGGGTTATTAATAAATGAAAATCATTTATTTTGAAATTTATAAATTTATTCCTAATATAAAGACGAAAGAATTTATATACATAATAATATTATTGACGGACTTAGTTGCTAATGAAGAGTGAATGT
This sequence comes from Prenolepis imparis, assembly GCF_030444845.1. NCBI lineage: Eukaryota > Metazoa > Arthropoda > Insecta > Hymenoptera > Formicidae > Prenolepis > Prenolepis imparis. Next base: position 2,381,239 of record NW_028141166.1, on the reverse strand, counting down.
ATGTGTATGTGTCGCGGGTGATACATTAGTACGGAGGTCTTCAATCGGGGCAGAAAGGGGTAAGAGTTATTGTTTAAATTTTAGGGTCCCGATTGGTGGTTACAATAATCTAAATGATAATAGGTATATAAAAATAGTGTCCATGTAGTGTGCGTGTAAGAGAGAATTCTAGGTTAAGAAAGTTCGGTAATTTCAACAGTGGACGGGAAAAGGAAAGCGCGGAGGATATCGACGGGGAATCCGATGGGGTTGGGATGGATAGGGGTAAACATAGGGATGAGGGCGCCGGGGAGACTTCCCGCTACAATTCTCATGAACTGCTCTTCATCGGGAACGTCTGGCCCGCAGGTGTAAACACCTTCTGGGAGTGGGAGCTCTAGTATAGGGAAATTAGAAAGGAGCCATCTATAACATTCGTCTTCGCGTTGGAATGGAATTTGCCCGATGTGTCTCCTTAAAAAGGAGTAGGCCTCGTTATAAAGGAAGGGGATTTCTGCTGCCTCTTGGCAAGTGCAACCTTCGTCACACTCTATATTAAGTGGTGAGGGGGAGGGAGAATGATTGAGACGAGGAGAGGGAGGGTGGTTCTGAGGTGCAGAAGATGGAATGTGCGATGGCTCTGGAGAGGAAATCAGAGGGTCAAGGGGAGTGTCAGGGTTCCTATTTCCGCGGTGTTTATTTATTATATTAATGTGTTCTATAATTAGGCGCTCTAATAATTCTTGAGTTGGACTATCGTCCGGGAATGAATAGGCCGTAGCCCGAGCCACTTCTTGTCTCAGGCGTCGATTCCGACGATTTCGCGCATGCTTTGCTCCAGCTCTCGAAGTCCGTTTTCTTAAGTCGTCCACTAAGAATGACGAACGATAAGAAAAATAGATCGAGGCGATCGAGTGCAATTTCGAAATAATTCTTGGAATACTATTCTCGTTTCATTCTGTCGTTATTAATTTTATTTCTTATTCCTTGCGCTTGTAGTATTCTAGAGAGAGAGGAAGGGTGAGAGAGAGAGAGAGAGAGAGAGAGAGAGAGAGAGAGAGAGAGAGAGAGAGAGACTGGATAATGTTGGATAAGGGAAAGGTATGGTAAACGGTATCACGAATCTCGCCGTTATCACGGGAAATCCTGAGTGATTTTCGGGGTGAAGGAAATCACGGATCTCGCCGTTATCACGGGAAATCCTGAGTGATTTTCGGGGTGAAGGAAATCACGGATCTCGCCGTTATCACGGGAAATCCTGAGTGATTTTCGGGGTGAAGGAAATCACGGATCTCGCCGTTATCACGGGAAATCCTGAGTGATTTTCGGGGTGAAGGAAATCACGGATCTCGCCGTTATCACGGGAAATCCTGAGTGATTTTTCGGGATGAAAGAGAGAGGGAGAAGAAGGTTTAGAGTTGGATATGATAGCACTTGCGCAAAAGGAGATAAAGAAGATGGCTTTATCTTAAATCCAAGAATTATTTTGATACGGGGTGAAAATTGTACTTTATCTTTTTCCTTTGTTATATACATATATGTGTGTCTTGACTTACTGTTAGTAGAGTGCGTTGTTAATTGCTGCAGGGTTCTAGTCTGGTGTGGTCTTCCGGACTTCCACTATGTTTTTTCTTCACTTGCACTCTAACGAACGTCGAAATTCGAATTGAAAGCGGATTTCGAAATTGAAAGTATAAAGGTCCGAAGAGTCTAGATACGATCTCGGATAGCTTATACACGGCAAACTGCGCTCGAAAGTTCGGACTAAAAATCTAATCTCTCGAGGGATATCGCGGGTATATAAACCTTCTTGCTCCTCCTTCCCGTTAGTTTGTTAACATTTCCTGACGAATAGGAAATTTTTCAATGACGCCCTTTCAGTCCCGGAGGCGTCTCTTGACTTTAAAAGTTTATCGGGATTGGTCAGGGCTTTTGTTTAGGGCCCTAGGTTTTGACCAATGGAGAATTTGTTGAGGTTCATATTTTTATTATCCTCTCGAGATTATCTCGGTGATCTGTCAGGCGGCATTTGTTTGGATTCGGTTATCGTTGTTAGTCTGGTAAAATTTTATTCGTTTTCAAGTGGAAGTTTTCTTCTAAATTTTTATTGATTTTCAAGTGGAGATTTCCTTCTAAAAAGTTTTTATTGCTTTATAAGTAAAATTTTCCTTTAAAAGAAAGATTTTTATTGCTTTTCAAGCGCGAGTTGTCAACTAGTCAAAGCGAGAATTTCAGACACCGCGAGTTACATCTGGTATGTATCTCTCCTTTTTTTATTTTTATTTTTACGATTAACCGTCTCCGGTCAGCTGCTTCGCCTGCCAGATCATAGTCTTATTCCCACGCCTGTGATTTTTCAATCATCGCCTTGCATTCTTTGAAAGAAAAGAATCGTGGAGTCCACAGGACGTAACACAGAGAACATATATCAATGTAACGTATATTTTCCATCCCCGTAATTTGGTGTCGCGTTGCGATATTTCTCCCGCGCCGTAAAACGAATTCTAAGGATCAAATGATTCAAATCATTGTTTTCAATCATTTAATACCGACGTAAATATTCGCATTTCGATATTTTTTCCCATCTCACGATCAAAGTCATACTCCCACTTCTCTGTCTTTGAAAACGATAGACGATATGTCGTTGTGATGATATGTTCATAACACGAATCGATCGTATCTGCGCAATCTACCGAAGTGATTTATCGCGATTAACACCGAAAACACCCATGCCAAAAACATCTATAAAATTGGAGTACACCCAGTAAACACTGTTTTGTAACTTTTACAGAACATTTATAGAACAGATGTTTGCTGTTCTGGTAACTGTTATGTCAACCATTAAGTAACGTTTAGATGGAAATGTCAGCAACAGTATGCCTGTATATGATACGTAATAAATACATAAAATTAAAACGTAATAGTGTAGGGAGGGCACGTCAAAGATAGCGAGCTGATATTAAATCGCAGTTTATTCATAAGATTACAACTTAATTATACGGCTTAATCGTATACGCGGATTTTGCATCGGTGGCCGGCCGTCTGCCGTTAGCTTAGTCAAACCGTTCTGTTCGAGGGCAGGCGTGGAACTGCCTCTTTATCATTAACTAACTCTACACCCGAAATCGTCGATGCATAAACAAACGCAGGCCGGGTCGACGGGACGCAGCGTCTTGAGTGTCGCGAACCTCTTGAAGAGGCAACGCGTCGCACTTAAAGTATCGCCGAGTTATATACTGTCCGCACGCGTGGTTTCAAGTGGCCCTATGCCCATCGATTCTCTACGTGCGTGGGAATAGCCCTATGCCTGTCGGTCTCGAAATCCTTACAATTCGGCCAGCCTGACCATTAATCATCCCGATTAATCGTGCGCGTAAAAACAAAAGAAAAATTTTACTGCTAGGCAAAATCTGCAGCTAAACTTAAACTTAAATTTAATGTAAACCTACTTGATATAAGCTTATTACAACTTAATCTAACTTAATCTAACATAAACATTATTATTGTTGTATTCAAATCTACATTAAGCCGGTGTCCATGGTCGCATATTTGATGCTTCCCATGTTCCGCGATAAGGCGTTTGCGATAGCTGAAACCCTTCAACATCTTTTATTACGTATCGGTCATTTCTAAGTACGCGATCAACCTGATACGGGCCTTTAAACTTTGGTATCAGTTTTTGAGAGACACCCGGTGAATTATCGAAATTCTTTATCATCACTTTATCGCCTACTTGATATTTTTTCGCGGTTTTATGTTTACGATCGTAAGCTTGCTTATTCGCGTCTTGACTCTTTTGGATTTGCTTGGTCGCTTTGTCACGCACGCATGATAAATTTCGGGATATCTCGATTTGCCCGTTAACTTCTAGAGCATCTCGTAGCTCGTCAATTACTCTACCACGTTGCCGCATTCCAAAAAGTAACACGCTCGGGCATTCGTTCGTGGCTTTCGATACGGTATTATTACATGCAAATTCTACATCCTTAAGAGTATTATACCACGATGTCTTTTTCTCGTCTGTTAATTTCGCTATCATCGGTAATATTGTACGATTGAATCTCTCGACCTGACCATTCGCTTGAGGTGAAGCGGTGGCGATTTTCACATACTGTATATTCTTATCGTCTAAAAATTGTGCAAATTCACGCGACGTAAAGCAATTGCCTCGATCCGAAATAATGCGTAATGGACGACTATAATACTCGAAATATGATTGAAGGCATTTTATGACTTCTTTACCGCATTGGTGCTTTTAGTAGCGTATAACGTAACATATTTCGTAAAGGCATCGACAATTGAAAAAATATATCGATTTTTGCTAGAGCTCGACTTTGATGCGGGAGTTAAATGGTCGACGTGTATTGTAGCGAATGGTACACTACTTTTCGGTATGTTGTGTAGTGACCCTTCGGTCTTTCCGGAATTCGGCGTAAAAGCGATACACTTGAGACAACTCTTAAGATGCTTTTCAACCTTCGATTTCATCTCTGGGAACCAATAACTACTTAAAATATTTCGAATCGTTTTCTCGACGCCAACGTGACTCATTTCATTGTGATACTTATGGATAACGCTCGTTTCTAACATGGCGGGAACGTAAAACAAAATCTGTTCTTGATTTTTCTTGTACACCAATCCGTTTCTCATTTCGATCGAATAATTTGCTTTCCGAAAGTTCTAACTCTTTACGAATCTTTAGAATTGCAGGGTCGTCGTTTTGACATAACGCGAGATTTTTATCGAAAGAGTTATCTTCGATCACAAAGACTTGCCGACTCAATGCATCTACGTGCAGCATTCGAGAACCTGATCTATGCTCGATAATGTAATCATAATTTTGCATTTCTAATACCCATCGTGCAATGCGGGGATTGGTCTCTTTTTTATTTAATGTCAGACTTAATGTTTGACAATCGGTAATAATTTTGAACTTTAATCCGAGTAAATATGTTCGGAATCGGCGAAGTGCATAAATTATCGCTAACGTCTCTAGTTCGAAACTATGATATTTCGATTCTGCCTCGGTCGTTCTCTTCGAAAAATAAAATACAGGGTGCAGTTTCCGATCTGCCTTTCTTTGCAATAGAATCGCCCCGAATCCAGCTGAACTCGCGTCGCAGTGGAGCTCCGTCTCGTCTCGCGGGGAATACAAGCTTAATATGGGTGCATCAATTAATCGAGCTTTAAGCGCTTCAAATGCTTGTCTTTCTGTCTCTTCGAAACAAAATCCGCATTTTTCTTTGTCAGGTCGTACAGCGGTTTTGCTATAATTGAGAAGTTTTCAACAAACTTCCTAAAATAAGAACATAAACCCAAAAAGCTTTGAACATCTCGAACATTTCGTGGATCCGGAAATTTTTTTATCGCTTTGATACCCTGCTCCGTGGGTCGTATGCCTTCGTTAGTTATTGTATACCCTAAATAATCTAACTTTGTTTGAAGGAATCGGCATTTATCTAAGCGTAACTCTAAACGGTTCGCGACGAGCAGTTTGAAAACCTTTTCAAGTACCTGAAAGTGGTGCTCTATCGTCTCCGTCGCGATGAGAAAATCGTCTAAGTATACCGATATTTCTCCTGCGTCAATTTGATCCTTGAATATTTGTGTGACATAACGTTGAACTTAAGAGGAGCGCCCTTTAGCCCGAATGGCATTCTTACATACTCGTACTGCCCTAACGGCGTGACAAACGAAGTATATTTTATCGAGTCCTCGTGCATTTTAATGTGAAAAAACCCGTCTTTGAGATCCAACGTCGTAAAATATTTTTTCCCTTCTAATAAATCTAATTGGTCTTCAATTAGCGGAAGCGGAAAATTATCGCGAGTCGTTATTTTATTAAGAGTTCGAAAATCTATACACATTCTCATTTCTCCGTTTTTCTTTTTCGTCAAAACAACCGGCGACGCATATTCGGATGCGCTCTCTCTAATAATGCCTTTGGCAGTCAAATCGTCTAAAATACATCGCAGCTTGGCTTTCTCATCATACGAAAGTATACGCGATGCGCACGAAAATGGTTTATCGTTTGTAAGCGTAAGCTTCATAATGTTTTCCACTGCGGGAATCAGTGGTCTTTTCGGATAAACATAACATTTTTCAAACAATTCGCGTGCTCGCGCTTTCACCCCAATCGAAAGATCTTCGTTAATACGCACATCCTGCGGAGATACGCGAGCGTCATTATCATCTATCTGAATATTCATAATATCGACAACTTTTTCATTTTTTAACGATAGTTTCGCTAACTTCATAAAATCGCGTCCTAAAATCATAGAATTTTTCATTGTTTTATCCGGAACAACGCGCAATACAACGTTATATTTTTCGCAATTGAATATGAGCGTCGCTTTTACACGACCCAGCACTTTCAATCCGCTGCCGTTAACGCCGCAAAAACGTTCATGTCCGGAATCGCTAAACATATACTTCCGGGGAATATGACATTCTTTGACAAAGCAAATAGGACTTCCCGAGTCGAGTAGCGCGTTAAAATTCATTTTAAAATTACCGTCCTTTTCGTCTGCAATTCTACTCGTCGACGGAAATCGTCGTCCTCTCGCTGCTCCTGCGTCACGCAATTGATGTCTTCTTTCGGGGGACATTGCTTTGCTCGATGACCGAATTTTCCGCACTTGAAACAGGATCCTCGATCCCTCTTTGGCTTCGTATAGTCTGCTGCAAAATGCCCAATCTCGTTGCAATTGTAGCACTTTTTTGGTGGATTTGCCTCCTTTGGTTTACGTTGCTCTTCGTGCTGCTGCTTGTTTCTTCCTGTCGCCGGAGGACCTTCGCGACGTTGTGCAAAAGATCGGTAAGATTCTTTCGGCGGCGGAACGCTTGTGAATGCAGTCAGCATAGCGTCCACCGACTGATAACATTGCACCCTCGCCTGCGTGCGTAGTTCCTGGCTGGGAATGCCTTCGATGACGTAACTAATGATTTCTGTGTCCGAAACTGGCACTCGGTTTGCTAGCGTCACTTTATCGTACAAATAATCTGCGAACGTTTCACCCGCGTTCCAGACTCTTGCCTCGAGTTCGCGTCGCAAAGTCAGCTGATCTGGCCGTTGCTCGTACATTCTTCTTAGCTCTCGCAGGAGGTCGTCACAGCTTAGTTCGACACAGTCAACTCTCGAATGGTACCACTTTAACGCTTTGCCGCTCAATCTGCTGCACACCAGCGGTTTCGCTCTGTGGTCGTCCAAGTCATAAGAGGAGAGTAGTTTCTTTACTTGCTTCTCCCATCGATCAAAGTCTAAATTACTGCCGCTAAATTCACCGACCAAATCTTTGAGCTCTTGCCATTTCTTCACGCCGAGTCGAGCGGATGTATCTTCCGAACGTGGCGACATTCTCAACAGCTCTAATTCTCTTCTCAAAAATTCGGCCTCGCGCGCGGCTAAGTCTCTTTCCTTCCGTAAGAGTTCGACTTCACGTGAGGTAGAGACGGTGGTTTGAGCGCTCGTCCCTGGCTGAGGTTCGTCGAGTTGCACTTCATGCGTCTCGTCATGAGCAGATTCTGTTAAGCTTAATTCTTCGGGCGGGACTCCTGCCTCCATCAGCCGTTTCACTAGCTCGGCTTTTAACCCGAACGTCGACAAATTTCTACTCCTCAGCTTCTCCTTAAGTTCTACCACCGTAAGTGTGCTCATCTTGATTCCTTTCACCAACAGCACGTAAAAGATAACAAAGATCACACGTCAATCCGTTCGCACGTAGTATGTCACGGTTTTGAAAGCGTGACTTCGTAACGAGAGTTCAAAAACCTCGGGTCATAAGGCGCATAAATTGAGTTCAATACAGTCCGCACGGTTTTTTTTTCTTTCTTAAATGTGTTGCACTGTCTCATAAACATAACATTGCCTGGATCACAAACACGAACCGGACTTACGACAGGCACACAAACCGAACGCGTAACATAAACCGCATACACGACATAAAGCATAAACATAACATGAAGCGAGCGCGCAACATAAATGGCTTCTTCTTAATTCGCCCGCGACTTCATAAGCATAACTTTTCGCGATTTCCTCGTAAAGATCGTCGAAATTGTCCATAAAACATAACTGGTCCCACTTAACGTAACGCCGGTTTAACACCGATAGAATCCCACTTCTGAATTTGGTAGGGAGGGCACGTCAAAGATAGCGAGCTGATATTAAATCGCAGTTTATTCACAAAGATTACAACTTAATTATATGGCTTAATCGTATACGCGGATTTTGCATCGGTGGCCGGCCGTCTGCCGTTAGCTTAGTCGAACCGTTCTGTTCGAGGGCAGGCGTGGAACTGCCTCTTTATCATTAACTAACTCTACACCCGAAATCGTCGATGCATAAACAAACGCAGGCCGGGTCGACGGGACGCAGCGTCCTGAGTGTCGCGAACCTCTTGAAGAGGCAACGCGTCGCACTTAAAGTATCGCCGAGTTATATACTGTCCGCACGCGTGGTTTCAAGTGGCCCTATGCCCATCGATTCTCTACGTGCGTGGGAATGGTTCTATGCCTGTCGGTCTCGAAACCCTTACAATAGATACATAAAGTTTTTCTGTAACATTTACGTAACAGTAACAGAACATAGTCAACACTTTTCTGTAACATTTACATAACAGTAACAGAACATAGTCAACACTTCTCTATAACATTTACGTAACTATAACAGAACATAGTCAACACTTTTCTGTAACATTTACGTAACTATAACAGAACATAGTAAATACTGTTCTCTAACATTTACATAACATTTACAGAACAGATAAGGTAACCGTTATGCCAACTTTTAAAACGTAATAAATACATAAAATTTATATATAAAATTACGTAACTGCAACAGAACATAGTAAATACTATTCTGTAACATTTACAGAACAGATATGATAAACCATTACGTCAACTTTTGAGTGATGTTTAGATGGAAATGTCAGCAACATAATGCCTGTATAAAATATGTAATAGATACATAAAATTTAGATATAAAATTACGTAATTGTAATAGAATTTAGTACACACTGTTCTGTAATATTTATACACTATTTACAGAACAGATATTATCTGTTCTGGTAACCATTATGTAATTTACAGGTAACGTATATATATTAATTATATATAAAACAATAAAAACTTGGTTTCTTGAACAACTCTTTATTTCCACACATAAATTGTTAAATGAATCTTTTAACAAATTTATTAATCAATATAAAACAAATTATGAATTAATAAATCTTTTAACAAATATATTATTAATATTTATAAAACTACTAATTTGTTTCAAATAACAATTATAATGATAATTTCAATTATATTAAATAATTTTACTTAAACTTAAAGCTCATAGACTAATAGAAAAAAGATTATAATGAAAAAATGATAAGCTTTTGTAACATTTAAATAACTTTAAATAACTTGCGGATTTGCTTCTTCGAAGTCTTTTTGTTGTCTGCTAAACCTCTGACCACCTTGGCGAAACCATTCTTTTGTAACATCTTCAAACTCTTTGCTTGCGAATTGATGTTGCGAGATCCGAAATTGTTGCTAAATTATTACAGAAATTTTACATTAAATTAAATTTCATATTTTATAAACTTATTTATAAATATAAAAATATGTTTTACCTTGTATTCCCATTAATATAGACTTTAAGCTACTGATTTTAAAATGATTTCGTAATCCTTTCCTAAACGATTCTTTGGCAACTTCATTAGAAAATAAAGTTCGGTATATATGACTTAAATTTTCCTTAGCAGACCTTCCGCCTATGCGAGATATATACAACACCTTTAGGAATAAAACATACCGATAATATAATTTCTATTGTTCTATTTAGATGAAATTTGCATTTAAATAACTACATTTAAATAACTAAACTTACAAAATTGTTGTACTCATCTACACTTTGTGTTAAACGGTTTTCGAAAGCTGTTACTTCATTTACATTTTTAAACGGAAAAGATTGTTGTATATTTGATGTATCAGTGGCAGATGCTTTAGATTTATGTTGATTATTTTATTTTTCTATGTTTGTTAAACGAACATTTAGATCTTGTATTCCTAATGTAACTGTAGTTATAGCTCTGTATGTATTTTCTTAAAATTATCTGAAAAATTAATAGTATTGAGTAAACAATGCCAAAAAGAGATATTAAAACAAGATTATAAGACAAAAAATAAATACAAAACCTTCCATTTTTTCGAACATTTCTGCTATTAACGTATGTACATCCTATATATCTAGAAACATTAAAGAAATATTAGATTACTCACACAATAAACAATAATAACTGTAATTAAAAAAAAACGTTTTATTATAAAGATAATAAAAGTAAATTGAATAAAAGAATAACTTTAAAATATATATATATACATATATGTGTGTGTGTGTGTATATAATAATATATAAAAATTATATTACATTTGTAGTTTTATTTTAATATATGTTCTATAATATATATATATATATATTCTATCTTTATTATTTTATATCACGCGTGCGCGTAAATGCCTACTTTGCGCACTGTTTTCCGTGCGCAAAGTAGCCATTTTCACACGCAACACACTACAGACGCTTCAAAACCCATTATTTCACGCTTCAAACTCATTATTTCACGCTTCAAACCCATTATTTCACGCTACAAGCTCATTATTTCACGCTGCAAATGCTACAAACACTTTCTTCCTAATGTCATCTCGCAGTGCACAACCGCTACTAACTTCAACTAGCTTAACCTCACAATCACAATCAGTCACTTCCAGTGTTTTACATCGCATTGAAACGAGTCAATATAAAAAACTAAAAATGACATCGAACATCACATTAGACAACAGTGAAAATGAATCACCTCCAGAAATTACAGAAATGGCAAGAAACACCATCGAAAATCTCTTGCCTGAAAAATCGAAAGAAAAATATACAGCTGCATATAATAAATTTATAAACTGGACAACTGCCAAAAATATAAGATCATTCTCTCAAAACACATTGTTAGCATATTTTACAGAATTATCACAAATCCACAAACCATCCAGTTTGTGGGCAATTTATTCTATGCTAAAAAGTACTCTCAATATCAACAATAATATAAATATAAATACATACAATATACTCACTTCATTTATGAAGAAACAATCTAAAGGATATCAACCTAAAAAATCAAAAGTTTTGACAGCGGAACAAATCAAAACATTTTTAAATGAAGCTGATGATAATAAATATTTAGCTATAAAGGTATCAATCAATTTTTATATTTAATAAAAAATTCTATACATTATCTACACATATACTTAATTATTTACAGGTAGCTATGATTCTTGGTATTTGCGGTGCATGTAGAAGGGAGGAATTGACTAAAATAACAATTAATGATATCGAAGACAAGGATTCTATCTTCCTTGTTTCAATTACAATGACAAAAAATTACAAACCAAGATCCTTTGTAATTAGTAATGAGTTTTACACCATTGTTAAAAATTACATAAATTTAAGACCAAAAAACACTGAAACTTCAAGGTTTTTTTTAAAATATCAAAACGGACGATGCACTAAACAGCCAATAGGAATAAACACATTTGGCAAAATGCCACAAATCATTGCATCATATCTAAAGCTACCACATCCTGATTGTTACACTGGCCACACCTTCCGTAGAACTTCTGCTACACTACTAGCAGACGCAGGAGCTGATATTATGACGTTAAAAAGACATGGCGGCTGGAAATCCAGCACTGTTGCTGAAGGATACGTGGAAGACTCCCTCAGTAATAAAAAAAAAATCTATAATCAAATTACACACGAAATAATAAATAAGCCCAGCTCTTCAACTTCAGAAACATCAAAAACATATTTAAATATCAGTAATGAAAATCCATCAACATCCAAAAACAACATGCAAAATACAAAAAACTTAGACACTATAAATATTATAACAAGTACAAATAAAGAGAATATAGAGAATATAGAGATTTCGAAAGAAATATTAACAGCACGCCAAACAAATTATATTTCATTAACATTAAATAACTGCACAATACACAACATGTCTATTGAAGGAAAAAAAGACTAATTTATTTTCATTTTTATTTTTTTTTGTTATTACTTATTAAAGAAACCAAAGATTAATTTACTTTATTTTTTTGTTATTACTTATCAAAGAAACCAAAGATTCCTTATTTTATTTATTTTTTTTTGTTATTTTCTATTAGAAAATAATAAAATTAAGACTTACTTTATTTTGCTTGCCTATTATATTTCATTGTAAAAACAAGATATAAATAAAATCTCTTTATATTTCATAAGACTTTCTCTTTTGCGGGGGGCTCCGCCCCCCGCAGACCCCCCGCCAGGGGGCTTCGCCCCCTGGACCCCCACTAGTCCATTGCGTTTTACTCCCTCGCATACTTCCACCCTCTCATTCCACATAGTTCGCACTCGTGATATAAAATAGTATGTGATACAAGTGCGAGTTGGCAATTCTCGCACTCGTGGGGGTGAACGCACTCGCCTTCGGCTCGTGCGTCCATTCCCCCCACTCGTGCGACAATTGCCAACTTCTCGCACTTGTATCACAATATACTATTATTTGATAAAGAGTTCAAAATTCAATGGATTAGCTTTACACTATAGATTAATGAGAAATTTTTAAAAGTGGCTAAATTCCACCAATTATATATGTTGTATATACGTCATTTTATATTGGAGAAATGTCGTCATTTTGTCGTCATAAATATCTGTGTCTTAGGACCGTCATTTTAACGTCACTTTTACGTCATTTTAAAGGTAAATTTGACGTAACCAATGATTAAAAAATGACGTCAAAATGACGATACCTTGCTACCTGGGTAATAGGTTAATTTCTTATTTTTCTCATTAAATGCTCGTGCAAGAAATGATGTAAAAAGATATGGGAAATATGATATTGAATAAAATTAATCGTACTCACCGAAGATAAAAATAATGAGGCACGAGGTGTATCTTATGCTGCCGGTATGTCCTTTATTATACCCACGCGGTTTTCACACACGATTCTTACGTGATGCATCTCTTGTTTCTGTACAAAAGAAATTCAATCCATAGAATTAATATTTTACCACAAGACAACGATTTTCAGTTATTAGCATTCAATATTAAATTAGTTTTTATGTTATACTTACCAAAATCTTGACACTGTTCACACTTTCGAGACGACTTTCACGCACGCACGACTGCCGTCTTCGTAGATGCTGCCATATTGAAAAGTAGAGCACGCGGAATGCGCGAGATACTTTTTGCAATTACGCACTTGCACACACTTAAGCTAATCACAGCAGACTTATCCAGTAAGGGCAAATTCACATAAACTCACATAGACGCATAATGCAGAGAAAAATTTGCTAATTACGCGTCTGAAACAAAGAACATAAATAATTTCAATAAAAATACATTTATGTAATAATTACATAATATTTTATATATGTATATGTTATAGATCAGCAAAACGAAACTATGACGTATCGTTTATGTCAATAACGTAATGAATCTATAATTGTTACATAGAATTGTTATGTAATTTTGACGTTACTTTGTTATGTAACATTTATGTAATTTGTATAAATGTAAATGTGTATACTCAAAAAGTTTTGTAAATGCTACATAGCTCTAATAACATAATTGTAACGTTATGTCAATTACGTAACATTTATATATATTCGTGAATGTAAATGTGTAACTTTAAAATTTCATAAATGTTATGTAACTCTAATGACATAATTGTAACGTTATGTTAAATATGTATAACATTAACATTATTTTGTTGACATCAATGTATACATTCTGTTAAAATTTTGTAACCGTTACATAACTATAATAACGAAATTGCGATATCACATTAAATATAAAAAAATATGTAACTTTGTTGACGTCTTTGAGCGTTCTAAAAAAATGGCATGCATATTATAATATATCATTGAAAAAAACGTATCTAGAATACATTTTTGAACATTTTCTTGATATGTATAATTACTTTCAACATTTATATAATTCTATATTAATGTCATTAAGTACTTTGTGAAAAAACTGAACTCGAAAAATTTGATTATGTATATATAATATCAAATTCCATTTTTTCACAAATATTTAATGACGTTAATAAAATTATAAATGTTGAAAGTAATTATATATTAAGAAAATATTCAAAAATGTATTCCAGATACGTTTTTTTCAATGATATTATATGTCCCATTTTTTCAGAATGCTCAAAAACGTCAACAAACTTACATATTTTTTTATGTTTATTGCGATATAGCAATTTCGTTATTATAGTTATGTAACGGTTCAAGGTTTTTACAGAATATATACATCGATGTCAATAAAATAATGTTAGCGTTACATGTTTAAAATAATGTTACAATTATGTCGTTAAAGTTATGTAGCATTTATGAAGTTTTTAGAGTATAGACATTTACATTCATGTAAATACATAAATGTTACGTAATTAACATAATGATACAATTATGTCATTAGAGTTATGTAGCATTTATAAAGTTTTTAGCGTATACACATTTACATTCACCAAAATACATAAATGTTTCGTAATTAACATAATGATACAATTATGTCATTAGAGTTATGTAGCATTTATGGAGTTTTTAGAGTATACACATTTACATTCACCAAAATACATCAATGTTGCGTATTTAACATAACATTACAATTATGTCATTAAAATAACATAGCATTTACAAAACTTTTAGAGTATACACATTTACATTCACGTAAATACATTAATGTTACGTATTTAACATAATGTTACAATTATGTCATTAGAGTTATGTAGCATTTATGAAGTTTTTAGAGTAAACACATTTACATTCACCAAAATACATAAATGTTTCGTATTTAATATAACGTTACAATTATATCATTAAAATTACGTAGCATTTACGAAACTTTTAGAGTATACACATTTACATTCACGAAATTACATAAATGTTATATAACAAAGTAACGTCAAAATTACATAACAATTCTATGTAACATTTATAGATTCATTACGTTATTGACATAAACGATAAGTCATAGTTTCGTTTTAATGATCTGTAACATATATACGAGGTCTGTAAATAAAGTAATGAGACTGGTACCAGACCGCACGAATTGGTAACACTGCGCGTCTCCGCGCCACAGTGGGCGCACTTCAACATCTTATGTAGCTTCAGCGTGAGTGGCGAGTCGCTCGTGTCAACAGGTGGATTGTGAGAACTTTTTTTGCAAAGTGATTTTTTTTGCTGCGTCACTATAATGAGCGAGCGGAATTACGAGCAACGGTGTGCGATCAAGTTCTGTTTGAAACTTGGCTACAACGCGACTCTAGCAAAACTCCAACAGGCCTACGGTGATGCTGCTTTGTCAAGAGCCCAGGTGTTCAAGTGGTTCAAGGCATTTTCCGAAGGTCGGGAATCAGTTGAAGATGAGTCTCGGTCTGGAAAACCATCAACGTCGAGAATTGACGAAAATGTGGAACGAATTCGAGATCTTGTGCGGTCTGACCGTCGGTTAACTGTCAGATTGATCGCAGACGAGCTGAATTTGAACCACACGACCGTCCATCAAATTCTGACCAACGAACTGGGGATGAGAAAAATTTGTGCGAAAATGGTACCCAAAATTCTCACTCCTCAGCAAAAAGAAAACAGAAAAGAAGTGTGCCGCGATCTTTTGGAGCGGATTGAAAATGATCCAGATTTTTTCAAAAATGTGATCACAGGAGACGTGGGTCTTTGAGTACGATCCCGAAACCAAAAGACAAAGTGAAGAGTGGCACACTGCAAACTCACCACGGCAGAAAAAAGCGAGAATGAGCAAATCAAGAATCAAAACCATGCTCATTTGCTTTTTTGACAGTAGAGGAGTCGTCCATAAGGAATTCGTGTCTCAAGGGCAAACGGTCAACCAACATTTGTACCGTGAAGTTCTGGAGAGGTTGCGAAAACGGGTTGCTCGCGTGCGGTCAGACATCAAAGACACCTGGATGCTGCATCACGACAATGCGCCGTGTCACACAGCGCTTTCGATTACGGAGTTTTTGGCACGGAAAAACATTCCTGTCATTCCCCAGCCCCCGTATTCGCCTGATCTGAGTTCCTGTGACTTCTTTCTCTTCCCGAGATTGAAAACTCATCTCAAAGGACATCACTTTGATACGACCGAAAACGTAAAAGCGGCTGTAACCGACCAGCTGAAGGCCATTCGGGTTTCTGAGTTCCAGCATTGCTATGAAGACTGGAAACAACGTCTCAGGCGCTGCGTGGCTTCCCAAGGGAACTATTTTGAAGGAGACAGAGTTAAATTATAGTTAAATTATAAATAAAAGTTCATCTCGAAAAAGTCTCATTACTTTATTTACAGACCTCGTATATAAAATATTCTGTAATTGTTACATAAATGATCCCTGCGTGTTTACTGGGCATGATATCACGTTACTCTGTTTTCCTCCGATCCGTAGTATTCGTCGACAACCGTGCCAAGCGATATTCCCGCGATCACTCTAGGTACATCAGACATGTCAAACTCGTTTTACATTACGGTTACATTATGGGCCACATGATCTATTTTGTATTAAGCTGAGAGCCGCATGTTTTCAATGTTCCAAGAATAAATAAAATACGATTTTTAAGATTATTATATTTAGTATATTCAATGTATATTATACACATTCGTTTTATATATATATCTTATGTTACTTTTTAAATTAAAAATATTTTACGATTTTTTAAATAAAAACTATAATGAAAAATAAACAAAATCACAATTTAATATTATTTTTTAGAAGATATTTGACAAAGTCGTTTTTCACAATGCAATTTTTTTGAAAAAATTTTCAAGAAGTCTCGGCGGGCCGCAGTTTTTTTGTTGGCGGGCCGCGTGTTTGACATGCCTGCTACATAGATAATGTGATGACTGAGCTCCGTCCACACTAGCCATTGTAGAGCTTTGCAAGATTAAGATGAATATTTACGCATCAGTATCCGTTCGCAGGAATAATATATTATTTACTATTAAATCTGGTTGGCACGATCAGATTTATGTGTGAACCTACCATACTGTTTTTTCCATGTACTTCTTTTTGACACAGGAATTTTTTTCTAAATACTCTCATATAGACGATAGTAGTACATTTCTCGAACAGACACACGTTTCCACCCTCCAGGAAAATTTTTCTAAAAGACATGCACGCTTATCTAAGAATATCTACGTCGTTATTGCAGTAATATAATATCTTGTGTTGAAAATCAAACACGTAGGTCGCATGAGTTATTTCGTTATACCACGCTGGAAATTTTTCATCTTTTGTCTGCATAGAATCAGGCGATTAATAATGTATCTCAAATAGTGTTCCGACATAGGTTTGGTTATTAACAATATTAAATAATTGAGGAAACGCACCTTTTGATGTATCTGGCAAAGGAATAGGTATCAGGATAGGAAGCATGTGGCAAAGATGATTTAAAGGCAAGAGAAAACGACACACATTGCAATACACATATTGCATTTGTGTTGTTGTTTATTTTTATATATTAATATTAATATTTTTATATATTAATCGTCTGCTTCTTATTGCGAAACCGTATAATTTCACAAACGCTCCGTTTGCGATTTTCCATTATATGACTTTTTAGCGCAATGACGCTTTAAGCACTCGATTAAAAAATTTACGCCTACAATTCTTGCACGTAACAAGTTCCACGTTAGATTGTTCACACGACGGCATTCCGTTACACCGCGAACATTTATTGGAGCAACGATTCTCTTCTCTATCGGAAATGACAACTTGTATTGCACGGTACGCAATACTCTCTTCCACCTGCGACATTTTAAAATTACATCATAATGTTTGATACCTAAGCGATATAATTTAATGGCGAAATTGCTTCGCGGTGTAGAGTGGATAGAAATTCGCTTCCGTCGAACAATGATTTACCACCCCGACCAAAAATATCAGTATTATAAATAATTATATTATCCACAGCAAGATATTGCTGAAAGCGTTTAATTTCAGAAATTTTCCTCCTTTCCTTTCTGGAATCGTAAGATTGGCATTCTTTACGAGTTGCTAATCCACGTTGTAACACAGAGTTTTGCCTTCTCACAGTGTTCTATTTTTCATACAATTCTCCCACACGTATATTGCCACATTTATTGTAAATATGCACCGCTACAATTGCACATGGGAGACACAAATTATCTGAGATTAGAAATAAATGTGTGTAAGCTCACCAGTGTTATGACTGTGCCCCGCATGGAGATTCTCTAAAAATGCGAATGCTACACTCATAGGCTACATTAAGACCCCCTCTCTTCCAAACTCTCTGCTGAACTTATAAGTTTCCAAATGTCTTCGTGAGACAAATCGCGTGATGGCCGAAACGATCTACCAGCGGGACCGTGTGATAAATTCCTGAAATCGAAAGAAAATCCGACATAATCATTCGCTTCGCACAAAGCGCTTAGCTCGTTATCCTCAATATCAGGTGTTATTCTTGTCTCCGACAGTGCCACAATTGCAGGATTCATCTTCTTCAGGATCAGAGAGAGAGAGAGAGAGAGAGAGAGAGAGAGAGAGAGAGAGAGAGAGAGAGAGAGAGAGGAGTAAGGATGGAGGGAGAAAAGACAGTTTTCAGAGTTAGAAGTAAACAAGAATAATAAATTAATAAATCAAAAAGGAAAACAAAGATAATTTAATTTAAGTCCCAGAATTATTTTTAAATATAAGGGTGGAGATGTAGCACACTTGATAAACTTACTTCTTATGGGATGCGCTGATAGAATATTCAAAAAATCAGGTTGCATCAGGATCAGTGACCTGTAGCCTCCAGGTGGAAATCTGGCTGGTATATCCAATTCGCACTCACTATTAATCACTGTCTCTCAGTGTCGCACTAAGTTCTCACACACACTAAACGAGCATCAATGTTCGAAGATGACGTCTAAGTTCGTGCGAGACCGAGTTTCAAAAAGATCGAGTGTGAAAAACCTGAGCTTGTTCGAAGGTTCGAAGTAAAAATGTGTTCTCTCGAAGGATGTCGCGGGTATATCAACCTTCTTGCTCCTCCTCTCCATTGGTTTATTAACATTTCCTGACGAATAGGAAATTTTTCAATGACGCCCTTGGGTCCCGGAGGCGTCTTTTTTAATTTTACAATTACTACGATTAGTTAGGGCTTTTGTTTAGAACTCTAGGTTTCGACCAATGGAGAATTTGTTGTTGTCAAGTGAGGTTGATATTTTTATTACCCTCTCGAGTTTATCTCAGGCAGATATCGCGTAACGACGATCTGTCAGGCGAAAACTGTTTAGGTTCGGTTATCGTTGTTAGTCTCTCTTCTAAATTTTTATTAGTTTTCGAGTGTTGGTTTCGTTTAGAGAACTGTCGACTATAGTTTAACTTCTTACAATATAATGAGTTATAGTTTGAATTTTATGAGTTGATCTGTTTGCTTCTCAAGTTCTGTATTATTTCTTTACTTTTACGATGGAACTGTCTCGGAATATGTTTGCCTCGCCTGTCGGATCGTCGGTTTATCTGCGCGTCTGCGATATTTAAAATATCGCCTTACGTTCTCCGTAAGAAGAGAATCGTGGAGTCCACAGAACGTAACGATTCTTTACTATTATTATTAGACTATCTCGGCTTATGTTTTCTTCGCCTATCAGTTCGTAGTTTATTTGTGCATCTGCGATATTTCGAATATCGCCTTGCGTTCTCCGGAAGAAAAGAATCGTGGAGTCCACAGGACGTAACAATATATATATACATATATACAGGCTCCGCGTAACCGACAGTACTCGCGTCGCAAAATCCGTGTAATTAGACATCGCTATATTCTTTTATTAATAATCTACGATCAAATGTGACCCGGCACATCACGTCCAGCTGTCGAACAAACTTTGTCCATTCAGTAAAAATACTTTGGGGAACTGATTCGTCCCACTGTACTCCGCATCACCAGATTTTTTGCATTAATTGTTTAGCATAGAAAACTACTGGATCCATCAACCCTATAGGATCGAAAATTTTCGCGATCTCTGATAAGATCTTTCGTTTTGTTAACGTTCCTGTAATTTTAATCAGCTCTCTGCGCGGAATAGTATATCATATCGTCGCGTGAACTCCACGAAATGCCTAATGTTTTCAAAGATCGATCATCATTCAACACTAAGTTCATATGTAGCGTGTTGTCGTCTAAATCATCGATTATGCGTAAATCGTTGCATGCCCATTGTCTTATGGTGAACCCACCCCGCTTTAATAACGCGATAATTTCGTCTCTAACTTTTCGGACTTCTTCGACAGTATCAGCGCCTGACAATAAGTCATCGACATATAAATGATTTTTGAGAACTTGAGCCTGCTCTCGAATACGTTTGTATTTCGTCGTCCGCGAGTTTTTGTACAGTACGAATCGCCAAAAACGGTAAGGAGGAAACGCCAAAAACGAGGATGTTTAATTGAAACGTTTTTATTTCTCCATTTTCTCGCCACAGAATTCGTTGGTATCGCCGATCTTCTTTGTGTAACAGTACTTGGCGATACATTTTCTCAATGTCTGCCGAAATAACATAATTATATGTCCGGAATCGTATCAAGTGCGAAAGTAATTTGTCTTGGATTGTAGGTCCGATCATTAAAATGTCATTCAGAGATAGGCCGTTGCTCGATTTCGCGGATGTATCGAAAACTACGCGGATTTTAGTGATATTACTCACTTCCTTGATCACAGCGTCATGGGGCATGTAAAAACCGTCATCTCTGGGATTTTCTATCAACGACATATGTCCTAGTTTTTATATTTCTCTATGACGCGCGTATATTCTGCCTTCAGAGTTGCAACTCCCCTAAATTTTCGCTTTAACGATAGTAGGCGCTTGAGCGCTATGGTTCGCGATTGATTGAGATGTATGTTCGAGTCGCGAAACGGCAATCAAACCACGTATCGCCCGTTACTGTCTCGAGAAACGTTTTTGTTGAAGTGTGCTTCGCACCGGACTTCTTCCTCTGATTTCGATTTGACGGTCTAGATTTCTTCTATCGTCCAAAATTTATTCAACTGATCTTCTAAACTCGTTAAATAGCTTGACGCGGTTTTTTCTCGCATTCGAGGGGATGTACTGCCGGAAACTACCCAACCTAGCCTCGTTTTTTGTAAATATAAATCATAATTCTGGTGTGATAAGTTAATCTGACCAACAGAGAACATCGATAATGTTGCTCCCGAACCGATAAGTAAATCAATGGAGCGCGATATATGAAATTGTGGATCCGCTAATCTAATATTTAAATGTATTTTAAAGGTATTTTAATTGAATTTCTCGGGAAAACTTCGAATGGTACTGATTCCGCGATAGTCGGAATAGTAAGACACGTCAATTCTTTAGAAAAGCTATCTTGCATAGACCGTACGGTAATCTGTACTATGCCCTTTGATATAGTACTCGTGGCGTTAATCGCATTAATCGATAACGAGTGTGTGATCGGGAGTACGCCTAATTGCTGGAACAACCGTATTGCTGAAAAGAAAACATTAAGGATAAAAAAAATTGTTATCCTAAAATCTAATATTACAGTTAACGATTTACGTACCTAGATGTTCCTGCCGGACTTCCCTTTTCTCTTGAATCTTTCACGCGTCCATCAATTTATACCAAATAACTTTTTGTCTCCTCTTATCAAAAGATAATTATCTCTGTATTTCACCGCTATTTGTCTTTGTTCAATGAAAATCCTTTCGGCACTTTTTTCGCCACATCTTTTGTACTTTGCCAATAATATTTGTAGTAAAGTGTGGGCTTACGGCGATAGGAAATGCAAGCAATAGTTATGATAAAAATAGTTTATTAAAAAAACAAAATTATATTAAGTAAGACAAGATATTGAAATGAAGCACGGTTACAATGACGAGTGCTTGAGTCGATCGTCTTGTTCGTTGTCTCGCTTATATTCGACTGACCACTTATTCTACTTAAAAGAAAGATTTTCCCACTGATCATTGTCAAAGGGACCGATTCTGATCCGCTTGGCTTCCAGATGGGAGCCAGCCGTTACGCAAAAACAAAAGAAACGTTGCTGCACATAAAATAAAGTCTAGATGCAAAAACTGTCATCATAAAATAAGATCTAAAACGAGACCCTAAGAATAAAAGATTTTCCGATTCTACATATTTATCGGTCGCTCGCTTATCTACGGGCGTTTTGCTTGGCACGTTTTCACTTTTATTATGTACATACATGTCGTAATTTATTATTTCCTCTTTTATTTTTTCTAACGACAAACTACGTTTTGATCGTGGGAAAAAAAATTGTGGAGTCCACCGGATGTAACAATGTTTTTATCCTTTAGCCCGAAAGTCTTTGGCAACTTCGAGGAACGCATCGGCATATAATTTATATTATAGACAAACTTCGCATGTTCAACCGTTAATACGATAATAATAAGATAAATAATCTTTGTTCCATTTAAAATTACTTTCGACTTTAGATTAATTCGATTTTCAACAATATATTTCAAAATTAATTAAGCGTCGATCGCTTTATGAGCTATGCAAATAATTTGTTTGAAACATTTTGTCGTTCGCGTTGCAAATTCAACAAATTGTTTAACAGGATTATGACGAAACACAAAATCGCGCATACATCAACGACAACGTACAAACATTTCGTTTTCCTCCGCGCACGCTTCGCAAATTTGTTGTACCACGCAAATGATCAGAACATATTTTTTCACGTTTGGCGTAACTTTAAACGTCTCATCTTGCCGCGTTTCAAAATCATAGAATACAAATGCAACGCGTCCCTTTCCGCGAGTGTATCCGCGTTTCGTCTCTTTGCTGATAAATTGAATGATCGTTATTGATGTCCTCAACGTCGATGGTAATGATTCAAAGCTAAAAGTACCATTATCACGATGAGGTTGCATATGACACAAATGATTATTATCCATTTGAGTGCAGTAAAATTTGCAAAAAGAAACGCCGCATTTGTGTTCACCTGACTTCACGATGAGACCGTAAGTTTCGTAAAATTGTACGACACTACAAATATTAGTGCGTAATTTATCATTGTACGATTTGACCGTCACAATGACGTTCAAAGCACTCCGTGACTCCGTGAAAAATATGATTACATGCAACGCATTTAATTATTTCTGCATCGGACTGATTACACGGCACAGCGAAACAACGCGTACACTTACTTGAGCATGGGTGACTATTTTGATAGTCTTTAGAACACGGTTCGCAATAACTACGATATCCCGAGGCAGCTTTTAAATTCAAAATCAGATTATAATGACGCGAACCCTCATAATACATTATATTTATAAGTTTTGTTTTATTAGTGGTTTGCCGCCGCGAGTGAAAGTATTAAAATCGTAAATGACAATCACGATATTCTCGTAATATAAATGACGCTGTAAGAGGTCGATTTCACGAATTCCACAACTCTCATCAGGTATCACGACACCGGCATTCCTTGTTAACTGTAACTAAGCTAACTCGCGTTGTAACGCAGAGTGCTGGTAAGTTAACGGAAATCCACTTTTCATGCAACTTCCCCGTACGCTAGTTACCGCGTTCACAATAAATTCTCACTGTTACGAGAGAGCGTGATAAACATAAATTATCATTATTACGAATTACTAAAATCGAGCGCTTCGCAACGTCTTTGGGTGTTAATTCAATACCATCGCGAACTATAGCTACAGCAACGTTAAAAACGCGTATATTAAAATGCTGTGCGATATCAATATTCTTCCGACATTCTGCGCTAGCAAATTCCCCCACGAGATGCCAAATATCGTTAAGTCGCGAACCAGACGAAACGATAAACCAGTCGGCCAATGCGATAAATCCGATGAATGAAAAGCAAATCCAACATAATTTCTCGGTTCGCACAATTGCACAGCATATTCACAAATTTTGCGGAATGCATTTTCTAATGCATGATAAAAATCCGCACTTACAAGTAGTGCTTGTATTACGAAACTCGCTTCTTTCCCGTTTATCGCGAAATATTTAAATCGTCGCATATTTTCCGTTACTAAAATAATATGTTTAAAATTATAATCACCGACCTGTTGTTGTTGCAGCTGCTGACGGTGAGGTTGTTCCTCCTCCTCCTTTCTTTCCGTGGCTCTCTTGAGTTATTGAATTATTTTCGGCTTCCTCCTCCTTGTTACGTCCAGACTCAAGGAAGGACGTAACTAAATTTATATTTC
This sequence comes from Prenolepis imparis, assembly GCF_030444845.1. Lineage (NCBI taxonomy): Eukaryota > Metazoa > Arthropoda > Insecta > Hymenoptera > Formicidae > Prenolepis > Prenolepis imparis. Next base: position 2,357,014 of record NW_028141166.1, on the reverse strand, counting down.
GAACGACGGCAGACTATCCGTCGTTCGACCCGAACGAACGTCTGGGCCCAAATAGGTCAACGACTGCAAGAGTGGCTCTTACTCTATTTAAAGAGCAGTTCGCTCGGTGGTCCCTTTTCGGTAAGAGAATTTAATCTCTTTTGCGCAGGATGGGACCTTGTGCGATCTTGGTTTGCGGGAATGAGTGGGAACGGGTTATAAATTAAAGAGTATTAGGCTTCATATTAAACAATTAATTTATTTTAATCTTAAAGAACGAGAAAAGAAGAATTAAATTCATAAGAATCATATTATACTTATTGTACATTATTATACATTATTATTCTTATTATTATTTGTTCTAATTTTGTGTACTTATCTTAGTCGAGGAGAGAAAAAAATGATTTGATGCTCGTGTGTATGAGTGAGTGATTGTGTATAAATCGCGGGTGATACATAGATACGGAGGTCGTCAATCGAGACAACGAGGGAAAGTGTTATTGTTTAAATTTTAGGGTCCCGATTGGTGGTTACAATAATCTAAACGCTAATAGATATATAATTTTGTGTCCATGTTTGTGTGTGTGAGAGAGAATGCTAGGTTATGAAAGTTCGGTAATTATGGTGGTGGAAGGGGGATAGGTTCGTAGGAGAAGGTGTGCAGGGACGGCTAAAGGATATCTGCGCCCGGGAACATACCAGGGGATGATGTCATTCCTATCAGTGGTCTCTAGAAATTCGCGTAAGGCCTCGTGGTCTACGGGGCCTGGACCAATCGTGAAAGCTCCCTCAGGGACTTCTCGTATCCCTGGGAGCTGGTTTATCAACCATGCTCTAAATTGCTCGTATGAGAGCTTGGCAGGCGATTCTGATTCCTCGGAATCGTCGTCGCCGATATCTATTACTTCAAACCCTTCCGGATGTTCCCTATTTACAGAGGACGTTGGGGATGAGGGAGGAGAATCCTCGAGGATGATTGTTGAGGGAGCCGGAGACGGAGATCTAGGTGGGTCAGGGCGTTCGCGAGAAGCAGGGGGAAGAAAGGGAGAAGGGCTCCGCGGAGAATCGGCGTCCTCAGAGGAAACAGAGGAGTGAGGGGAAGGGGCCCGCTGAGGTATAGCGGGTTCGGGAGAAAGAGGAGAAGGAGTTCGCGGGGAATCGAAAAGTTCTGCAGAAGCAGAGGTAGCGGGAGACGGCGTCAGCGGGGTTGCTATACGTTCGGGTGAGGAAATAGGAGAGACCGTAGGGTGATATGTGTTAGTTGTCTCTGTGTGAATCGGTGTGTTAATTTTTCCTAGGGAGCCGAAGGTTTCGCCCGCAGCCAGACTCCGTGCCAACGCTTTCCTTAACCGCCTATTACGCCGGTTTCGCGCCAATTTAGCAGCGGTTCGCGAGGGTCGTCTCCTTGGATTTTCCACTACGAGAGCGAACAATAAAATAACCGGACAAGAAGAGTTCTTACTGAAAAATAACTCTGGGAGTTCTTGTAAGAGAAAAAAAAGAGGATATATATATTTATTTTTATATAATTTTGATATATAATTATTTAATAATTTAATTAGTTATTTTATTACTTAATTGTTCGTTCGTTCGTTCGTGAGAAAGAGAGAGAGAGAGAGAGAGAGAGAGAGAGAGAGAGAGAGAGAATAAATCACGGATTGCTCCGCTATCGCGGGAAATCCAGAGTGATTTCGAGAGAGAGAAGATGGAAGAAATCACAAATTGCTCCGCTATCGCGGGAAATCCGGAGTGATTTCAAAAGATAAGGGGATGATAGAAATCACGGATTGCTCCGCTATCGCGGGAAATCCAGAGTGATTTCGAGAGAGAGAAGATGGAAGAAATCACGGATTGCTCCGCTATCGCGGGAAATCCGGAGTGATTTCAAAGATAAGGGGATGATAGAAATCACGGATTGCTCCGCTATCGCGGGAAATCCAGAGTGATTTCGAAAGAGAGAGAGAAGATGGAAGAAATCACGGATTGCTCCGCTATCGCGGGAAATCTGGAGTGATTTCAAAGATAAGGGGATGATAGAAATCACGGATTGCTCCGCTATCGCGGGAAATCCAGAGTGATTTCGAGAGAGAGAGAGAAGATGGAAGAAATCACGGGTTGCTCCGCTATAGCGGGAAATCCAGAGTGATTTCGAGGGAGAGAGAGGGATAAGGATGGGGGAAGAAAGGACAGTTTTTCGAAGTTAGAATTAAACAAGGATAATAAATTAATAAATCAAAAAGGAAAACAATTATAATTTAATTGAAGTCCCAGAATTATTTTTAAGTATAAGGGTGGAGATGTAGCATGCTTGATAAACTTACTACTTATGGAGTGCGCAGGTAGGTGTTAACTATTCCAGGTGTGAATCTGGCTAAGGGCTCCTCCGTGAGGATGGTGTTCCACTCACAGTTGTTCACTCGCGAAAATCGTCGTACTCGGTGAGCACTGGGCACACGATGATTTCACAAGTGTCACTGCGAATGCTCACGAGTTCGAGATTCAAACAATTTACTCGAAGGATGGTGATACAACTTTTCGCGAATGATCCGCGTGCGTAGGTTTGAGAAAAGATTGATATTCTCTGAGAGATGTCATGGGTATATATACCTTCTTGCTCCTCCTTCCCGTTAGTTTGTTAATATTTCCTGACGAATAGGGAATTTTTCAATAACGCCCTTTCAGTCCCGGAGGCGTCTCTTGATTTTAAAAGTTTACCGGGATTGGTCAGGACTTTTGTTTAAGGCCTTAGGTTTTGACCAATGGAGAATTTGTTGAGGTTTATATTTTTATTATCCTCCGAGATTATCTCGGTGATCTGTCAGGCGGCATTTGTTTGGATTCGGTTATCGTTGTTAGTCTGATAAAATTTTATTCGTTTTCAAGTGGAAGTTTTCTTCTAAATTTTTATTGATTTTCAAATGGAGATTTCCTTCTAAAAAGTTTTTATTGATTTTCAAGTGGAGATTTCCTTCTAAAAAGTTTTTATTACTTTTTAAGTAAAATTTTCCTTTAAAAGAAAGATTTTTATTGCTTTTCAAGCGCGATTTGTCAACTAGTCAAAGCGAGAATTTCAGACACCGCGAGTTACATCTGGTATGTATCTCTCCTTTTTTTATTTTTATTTTTACGATTAACCATCTCCGGTCAGCTGCTTCGCCTGCCAGATCATAGTCTTATTCCCACGCCTGTGATTTTTCAATCATCGCCTTGCATTCTTTGAAAGAAAAGAATCGCGGAGTCCACAGGACGTAACATTCTTCTCCTTTTCATTATTCGCCTCTTCTTCCGCGGTTTTTTCAACGTTATCGGAATGCATCGAAATTTGTTTCACTTTTTCATTTCGTCGCCGCCATCGGCTGTCCCCCGCCTGCACTGACGAAATAGAAAGAAAAATTAAAATATAAATAAAAATGAAAGTTGCATTGCTAGTGCTTTTTTCTTCACTAAATGTTCGGATTTAATCTCTGAGCTTACATTTATGTTAAGACGTCCTGGCTTGACGAACACTTTTTCCCTCTTCTTCTTTATTGCTCTTATTATTCTAAAGCTGGTGAATACCGAACGTTATTCGGAAGAGATAACAATGAAATCCTACGATAAAATTATTTAATTTAGATTAAATTCGAACATTAAATTCAAATATTAATATTTAAAGACTAAATTTTCGATACTTCTTACTACCTTCCTACTTACCTTTTCCCTCTACGAGGGGCCCATATCCATTGTCCCATCCCTCTTTCTCTTCTCGCTCTCGCTCACGTGACTCTCTAGAAACAAAATGTTTCTAATGTTACGGGGATGGATGTTATGTGGTTTTGTTTTCGTTTCTTTTCTTATTTCTTTTTTAATTTAATTCCAAACAGACAGAATTGGGTGCTTATTGACATTAAATAAAAAAAAAAACAAAACAAAACAAAAAAACAAGATCACGTAAGATCACTCCCCGAAAAATTAGGAAAATTTTGGTATTGGTTTCACGAAAATCGGTTCATAAATGTGAAAGTAAATCGCGGTCAGACAGACAGACAGAGGAAGGAAATTATATACATAAATTTATAAAAGGGAGTAGACTGCTTCTCTTTAAAAAAAGAAGAGTCGTCCTATAAAATAGTATGTGAGAACTAAAGAAATCGATAACGCCATCGAGATGAAACTGAAACAAAGAAATACGATAAAATAACTCAAGGGTAAAGACAACTCTTAGTAAAACAAGAAAAACTTACTCTTTATTACATTTTAATTGTCTGTTAAGTACTATAACAACAATTTCATTTCCCGCTGATAGCGTTCATCTTGAGATCCATCCTAATATTCCACTTTCCCGCAAACCCTCATGTTGTATTCTCATTCCGACTCCCCAACTCTCTGGGCTCCCCAGAGACATGCTAGACAAATTCCTCCTTGACAGATTCAGGAGGATATGGTTCCCCCCCGAATAATTTGTGGACGCCAAAAACGTCATCCAACCACGATTCATATAAGTATGCCTGTTCCCGGGCTTCCTCTGACGCCCTACAGTTTATCTAATTCCTGGCGATCACCATCGAAAATTTCGCATTTCTTGTATTTGTCGAAGATTTAGGAATCCATCGATTTTGATGTTGTCTTCTGAAAATTAACAAAACGCACTGCTTTAATTTTACGAATAGAAGGATATACTTGACCGTTTTCTACTATATGACCAAGAAATTCTACTTTACTCTGTAAAAAACTCTGTAAAAAACGGTTTTTGAGACCATTTCAAGATTTCGAATTCCCATATCTCTATCTGTAGAAGGTATTATTAAATCATCTAAGTAAGTCAGCACTATTTTATTGTATATTTCATCTCGAAAAATTGCATTAATAAATCGTTGAAAAACTGATGATGAATTACAAAGACCGAAGGGTACTTTTAAAAATTCAAAGTAACCATCAGGAACGATAAATGCTGTATACTTTTGGCTGTTTTCAGCTATTGAAACATGAAAGAATCCGTTTTTCAGATCTAAGGTACTAAAGAATTTTGCGTTTTGTAAAAGATCAAGTTGGTCCTCTATAAGTGAAAGCGGATATCTATCTCGTACAATATTTTTGTTTAATTATCGACACATAATCTAGTACTTCCATCCTTTTTTGCAACTAATACTACAGGACTCGCGTAATCGGAGAAGGAAGGTTGCGCGATACCGTCTCGAATCCACTCGCTTACATGCTCATTAACTTTTTCTCTCTCTTTCGGTGACAAATGCTGAGCTGTTTAATATACCGGCACTTCATCTTTTAAAACAATGGTCATTTTAACGTCTATTTCATCATGGACGATAATTATTAACAATGTTTTCAAGAGTTAATCGGTGTTTTTTTCTGGAATGTGCGTCACGTCTATTTTGTTAGTTTTTTCGTGCTCTAGATCTATTTGAAATGTTTCAAATTCAGACAATTCGTCATTATTCGTTGTATTTCTTTAACTGGATTAATTAATACATCTCTGCTCTTTATACGCAACTCGACCGTATTTAACAAAACGGTTCCAATAAAAAATTTAGTATAGTATACGAATGTCCGTCTACTGTTAATTCCGCGAAAAACTTTCCGAGTATTACATTATCATTCGACCCTATACCGCGAAAACAAGTTTCTTTATAATTTAACGAAGGAGACCCTAATTTAACGTATTGATCCGCGCGCATCAAACATAAATCACTCTCTGTATCAATTAACGCAACGATTTTATGTCTGTTAACAACTTCTTTAACACATTTCGTCGTAATTACTTGTGTCGCCGTGCAGCTTTCTTTTGCATCTTGCTTTTTTTTAAACATTTTGTCACAATAGGTTTGTTCTTTTTAGCTGCACTGGTGCACTGGTGCACACTGGTGCAATAAGTTAAAATGAGACAAATATATTTTGTTTCACTCTAACTTATTGCACTAGTTCATCAGTGCAGCTAAAAAGAACAAATCTAATGTGTCCACTGTTCCAATTAATCTTATGAATCCAATTAATCTTAAGCAAATATTGTTGACAAATATATGATTTATTTAATCCTAATCGTGAACTATAAAGTGCTCGTCCTATTTAATCTTAGAAAATACGACAATTGATACGATAATAATACGATAAGATGCATTCTTAGCTTCTTCTAATCATAGTGATATAATTACGACAAATAGTTAATTATATATATATATATACACGAAGTTAAATCATAAGAATATATATATTAACTATAAATAAACCTATTTAAATAGCAATGCAATAAAGAGCTTCTCGGGTCTTTCTTTTAATCCTAAGAACATATGTATATTATATGAAATAAAATAACACAGTTTCTCCATTAAGCTTAACTTTAATAGATACTTAAAAATACATTCAACGATAATAATTATTATAAATGATTAAAAGTATATATATGTTTGCGATCGCGCGCGCTCTTCGGAATTAACTGAATCGATGACGCTGTCAAGGCAGTTCTGAAACAATGCATAAAAATAGTATGATGTCAAAGCAATGAAATAAATCCAAGGCAAAACAAAGTAAAAGAAACTTACCCTCATCATAATTATCTACTTTATGGAGGACCGGGTCCCCTAAATCTTTTTCGGTCCCGTACCCCGCGTCCTCGCACCCCCTCATCGGTGCCAAGAAATCTAGGATCCTCTGCACCCTTCTTTCAGCGCGTAGCCTTTTTTTTTTTTTTTTTTTTTTTGATGCGCTGGGGAAACCTTTTATAGGTACCCATGCCTCCGGGATAAGGCCATGGGTTATGTGGGATTGCTTGTTCCCCTTAACCGAGCCACGAATGACTCGGATAGGGGGCCCAAGCCTACCGCACTAAAACCCCAGCGGGTGTCCATCTCAGGCGTTGGTAGGGGGCGCCCGGGATGCTGGTGTTCCATGCCGTCCGGACGCCCCGCCGCCATGCCTTCACCGGGGGGTTGCCTCAGCCTTGCGGCGGAGACCTCTCCCCTTCCGCCATCGTGCGGACCATTCAAGGTTGTGATGCAGAGTGGACACCGACTCCACATCACGTTCACCTGTGTTTTTCGGGGGGCGGGGTAAGGGCTCCAGTGTTTCCGCTCAAGCCCAGGCCCCCCTGCCCACCGTCCGTAGTATCCCGCCGCCCCCCCAAAGGGGAAGCGGAATCGACCAGCGGCCGAGGGGTGTTATGTCCGCGCGGAGTCGCGGGGTATAATTCGCGGAGTATATTTTCGCGAACAACGTACTCGGACTATTGCGCAAGACAACGTCGCTTTTCGGAGATTTATTTCCGGGGATTGCCCGCGACGGAAGCTATCCGAATGTATGGTCACGCGTCGAGAGCGGATAGATACGAGAGTGAGTAGGGAACACGAATTTGCGTTGTTTAGTCAAAGGTATTCTGGGTACCTGTCGAACGAATTGTTAATCACGTGGAAAACGGTTACTACCGTATTGCCGTCACTATTCGTGTAGGGAGTTTCTTCTCCGTCGAGATACTTTAGATACGTGATTTGACACATGAGACAGTGGTGGTGTGAATCGCGAGTTTCTGCCAGTCTGTTTAAATTACACACGGAACACGTTATTCCAGTAGGCAACTCGCCGATTACGAGAAGGTGCTTTACTGAAATTACCCAATTAAACTTTTCGCTTGTGCTTAATTTGAAGTAACAATGTATGCACAACGCGGCGTCCGTACCTAGATGAATATATCCGGTGGCACGTTGACAATAAATCGTCTCGATAGTCTCGATTGTTTCGTATTCCTCCTCAAAGGGTGGAATAATATAGTTGGAGAAACTACGCGGACACATGAGTAATATATTGTTTAAACAATTAAAGCGTGTTAATATTGGAAAATATTCGTTCTCTTATTCTAGCACGAAAAGCGAAACCGGCCAAAGAATTTGGAAAGAGAAATCGCTCCCTTGTTTTTTATGACTGACCCTTTTTTTCTATCAGACCCGAGTTTCACTTTTATGATTGACCCTTTTTTTATCAGGATCCGAGTTTCACTTTTATGATTGACCCTTTTTTTATCAGGATCCGAGTTTCACTTTTATGACCCTACGTCGGAAAAAACTGAGTTTCACTTTTGAAACTCTGCAGCAAGACCCTACACTAAATATTATTTTAGTTTGGTTTGCCCGTTGAAGAATTTGTTCATTTACAGTTAATGTAGAACGTTATTGTTACTCTTAAGTGAGACCGAAGGATCTTAAGTTGTCGAGAGATATTTCTTTCACTTATCTTTTAGTCGAGCTGTAGTTGGTGGGTGGCAGTTCCACGATGCTTTGGAGTGGCTTCTCGTATTGTTCGTACAAGACTTCAGCTCTGCGTCGGAGATACCCGGATTTGCGGGGGTCGTTTTCTGGGATGTCAAGTGGCGGGAACTCAGATTTTTCGATGTCGATTTGCGATAATTTCGCGGGCCACTCTCTCAGTAGCACGTGTTTGGTGAATAATGCCTATTCAGGATCGTTGTAATAATCTGTGCCAATAATAGCTGAATATTCGTTTGGTTTTGCCGGGTGGTAATAACGCGCGACTATTCGACGAAGCTGATTCTTCCTTCCTGCACGGCGTGTCTTAGGCATTATAAATCATATAGAACATTCTGGAGACTGCGTTACTTTCACAATAAGTCGACGTGCGGCGGTCCTCACTGTCGGTTATTGTTTCGGTATATAACTGTGAGCGGGTTGTCCTCTCGAAACAGTCACTACAGGTTCCAGAATTTTATAGAAGAAGTGAATTGTTTAGCGACGATGAGCGGTTCGTCCTCTCTAAATCGCAGCCTAGAATTCGTAATCGATAATAGTTTAGTTAATAAGAAACTATACGACACGTGCACGCTGGAGAAACAACTGAATTTAGAGATTTTGAGAATAAATGTAAGATGTAGAACTAGAAACGCGTGAAGTTAAAGCTGAGGTTGTATTTTCAAATAAATATTAGGATTGTTAATATAAAACACACAATTTATTTAAAGTTAACATTAGACGCACTTAATACAAGAAATCAAATCTTAGAGTTAGAGTTTATTATTAGATTTAGAATTAGAGTTAGAATTCGAACTAGGATTTAGAGTTAGAGAGCGTTCGGAGTAGAACTGCTCTGGTTGGAGTCGCGATTAGAACTGGCTAAGTTTGGGACTGATCTGAGGTCCTTCGTTTCGGCGGCTCGGCGTTGCGGCGGCCCGAGGTGGGGGACGCTTGCCGTAGTGGGAGCGCTCGCCGTGGTGGGAAAGTTCCTAGGCGCTACGCAGCGCCACGTTTAGGCACTAGGCGGAGTTAGGCATCATGGCCGTCGCTGGCGCGCTTTTCAAACAGCGCTTAAGGGACTTAGAATTATTTTTATGAGAAACATAAGAAAATGAAAAATGTTTAGCGGCCGGACGTGACACCTCCCCCCTTAAATAGAAAATGTTGGACCATGTTCCAACATTTTCCGAATTTATTCTAGGGATTAGTAATATATGTTACGGTTTTTCTTATTTTCTACGCTTAATTCTAATTTTCGCTATCGCGTTGACAGAGTTTAAACTTCTTCTGTGAGGAGGTTACGCAGTTCTCTATAGTCAATTTGCACTTCACTTGCTCGCACTTTTTCGGTTGGAGGGGGTTGGTTTCCTTGTAAGGGGAGGGCTTGGGGCGCAGAATCTTCGGTCGTCGAAGGGGGATTTAGTGGTAACAACTCTTTTTCATTGTTCTGCTCTTGATCTGCTGGTCTTCCGAGATGTAGCAGGACGTTAGTCATCGAAGTCCAGATGGCTCCCAGGAGGTGCAAACTCCATCCGTATACAGAGTGGAGTGCGTAACCATGTATCAGCGTAGCAATTATTAACTTGGCGAGGCGTACAGCGACGAAGACTCCGAGTACTGCGGCGCTGGCTGATCCAAAGTTCATGAATCCCTTCCATGGACGAGCTCCGGTGTTTTCTGCTAGTTGATCGAGTGTTTTCTCGTCTAGCAGATTTAGCATGGAGAAACTTCCCGCAGGGATTTCTTGTCCCATTGCTCCTCTAGCGATTGTGTTGAGCATGGAGGATTTTTCCATGGGGAACATGATATGATCGCGGAGGCGATCGAGGTCCTCGTTGGTATAGATGCCGCTAGAGGCGAGTGAATCGGGACTCATGTATCTCCACGACGGCTTGGTTAGTGATTGAATCGTTGGCGGCGCTACGGATTCCATTGGCCTCGGAGTTAAGCGATACCAGGTGTTGTGTATCTGATACATTGCCGGAAGCAGCTCGTGGCAATCTCTGGGTGTTCCTGTTTTGGTAAGTATTCTTGACCTTGGTAACAGGAAGAGGGATTTGTTTTGGTGGGTGACGGGGAGTTCGTTGTAGCAGTTTTCAGCTTGCCGTACTCGGCACTCCACCGGCACGCAATTGATTAAATGAAGGACTTCACCTGCAGTAATGGCGGTGTAGCCTGGCGCCTTCATGATTCGGTGTGCCATCTCATCTGGGGCGATGCTGGCGAGTGAGAGGGCGTTCTGAAGAATTTGTGTCTCTAAGGCACAGTTTTGCTCCATTATGTCTTGATACAATTGTGTCAATTGTGTTTACAAGTGTTTCTCTACGTAAATAAATTTAGAATTTACGTAAGAAAATATATCAAGGTTATCGATCGGGACTCTGGAGCGGCCTTTGAACGCGTGTCCAGGTTGAGTTTCGAGAATACAGAGTTTGGGGTGCTCCGTTCTCAAAATTTTATATCCGCACACGTTTATCTCCGTTGTTCGTGCTAATGCGAATGTGGTCTCCTGAGTGGTGACCGTGTAGACGATCGGAGTGTCCCTCTGTGTAGGTTTCGGTGTAAGGCGGTATGCTAAACCTTGGTAGAGGACGTCGTAACGATTGAAGTGGCAATTGTCGTTGGGCAGCACTGACCAATAAGTAGTTGTGCCGTCTGCGTCGTTGCATTCTCCTTCAGCTACGTTACATCGAGCACCGGAGGGTAATATCACCTCGTTGGTGCTGTGTTTGACAGGCAGCTCCAGTCTTCGAGTGGTAATTTTTATCGAAGCTTGCACGACCACGTTATCCCAAGTACCGAACGGGTCGCTGAACTGAGTTCCAGAGCACATTCCGTCAGTTCTGATGACTCCTGCAAATGTCAGGCTACGCTGGTTGGTGGTATTCACCTTGATGTCTTCGATGTGGCCGTTGTTTCCCAAAAAAATGGTTCCGATATCGTACAGCTTTTTGCACGTTTCGGCTGATACCTCGCGGATGTATTCGCGTCTTCCGTTTTGTACTACAGATATATGCGAGTGCATCCCGCAGTAATAAATGGTACGGTCGATTTCGATTTTACATTGAAGTCCGATGGTGTGGTCGAACTCGCTTAGTTGTAGCAGCTATATGTATATTTCTTCCTTGTCGGGCTCGATATTGTCTAATTGGCATTCCCCGATGTCCGTGAGGGATAGCGAAGTAATGTTTAGGCCATGGCCTCCACAATCATAGCCTATTAGTCCATGAGCCGGTATGGCTGTCAGCACTATCAATAAGAGTGCGATGTTAGTCATTTCGACGTTTGCTTGGAACTGGCCGGTCCTCCATCCGGGCGTCGAAGTTATAGCTGTTTGGCTTGGAGTGGGGGTCCTCCTCGGTGGGGGTTCGATGCGGTGAAACCTTCAGTTTATCTTCGTGTACGATTCGTGTCTTATTACTACTTACAGCTAGTTTAACATTACGATTTCCTAAGAGTTTAATTATCCTATATGAACCCGTATATTGGTCCCCTAATTTCCCTTTCGTTGGTTCTTTTAACAAATAGACATACTCTCCTCCTCTAAATTTACGAACATTGGCTTTGCTATCATAATAAGTTTTTGATCTTCGCTTAGCAGCAATTAAGTTTTCGCGGGCGATGGCCTGGACGTCGGTTAATTTATTAAAGAGTTGTAAGATAATTAGAGTAACTTTCGTCCGCGACGTCGGCAATGTCGGGATTGCTAGAAGGTGTCCTGGCTATTCTCCCGAAAACTAGTTCATAAGGGGTGTATCGCGTTCCCTCGTGTACGCTCGTGTAGGAGAATGACGCCAATTTTAGGTACTTATCCCATTCGTTATTCTTATCGACGTATTGTTTTAAATATTCCCACAGAACATGGTGGGAGCGCTCTATCGAGCCGTTAGATTGAGGCCTGTAGGCTGTAGTCTTAAAATGTTTGATTTTAAATTTCTTACCTAAATTACGCATTAAACTATTTAAGAAGTGTGATCCCTGGTCTGTTAATATGGCTTTCGGCGCTCCGAAAATGCATATTAACTCGTTGGTGAATGCGTCTGCTACGTGGATTGCGTTTGCTTGTCGCAGGGGGATCGCTAAGGAATATTTAGTCAAAAGGTCTTGTATAGTGAGTATATACATGTTACTTGCTCGCGTAGCGGGTAGCGGTCCCATGATACCCATCGAAATTTTATCGAAACTCGCGTTGGGCGTATCCGTTAGTACCATGGACTGCCTAGTTTTTACGCGAACTAGCTTTTTCAGTTGACAAGGGCGACAGTTTTCGATAAATGTTTTGACGTCGGCTTTCATGCCGTTCCAGTGATACCGCTTTCTTATTCGCTGAAATGTTTTCGTTATGCCTTTATGGCCGCCGATCGCGGAACTATGATTTTCGGCGATATTGTCGTTTCTCTCACCCTCCGGTGGAATGGTGATTTCGTTTCTACATATGAATATTTTTATATCGGTTTCGTCTAGCACGCGCGTCAGTAATGAATATGTTGCGTCCCAGGTAACATTGTCGATGTCGCCTTTAGCTATCGAGATAGACTGCAGCTCTAACTCTCCGACGACGTCCAAAAGTGACCGAAATGCTTCCTTTAATATTTCTCTTTCGGTCGTTCCCGATTCTCGTTCTTTAACAACTAACGATATAATTTGGCGATTCCCGTCGCGATTAACCCTTGCTCTGGCTAGAGCGGCACCTCTAATCATGGGCAAGCATTTATTATCCTGGAGCATGCGGGTTCCGCGGTCGATTGGTACGCCTTGTTGCGTCACAAAAATAACTAAATTGTCTTTTCGCATACTTAAATTATCGGGAATCGCTACCACTCGCAGTCCCGTTTGAATTCTCTGAACGAATGGTTCATTTATATTATCAAATATGCGGTCCTCGTCGTTAGAATCGGAGCTGTCGTCGCTTTCAGTGTCCGTTTCGTCTGTTTCGCTCGGTTCGTTATTTTCTTCGTCCGTGCTAAGAGATCGCGGAGTCGGTAAAGGATCTATATTATCATTTGCATCTGTTACTTGTCGCGGCGTTTCTTCGATTCGCCCCCCTTTTGGGTTATATAGCGATTCTTCCGAACTGGAGAGTTCTCGCGTGTGTCTAAGGGGTAACGTTTGCTTTGTTTTGTTTCCTTTAGGTAAGGCATTAGGTTGGATAGGATTTCGGGAGAGCGCGTCGGCGTTATTATTAATTTTCCCCGCCTTATATACTACGCAGTATTCGTACTCTGCGAGTTTCAGCCGTCCATCGGACGAGTCGTGAGGTGGGGTCTTTTACGGAGTGTAACCACACCAGTGGCTTGTGGTCTGTTACTAACGTGAATTTACGTCTGTACAAATAAGGACGGAAATAGTTAACGCAGTAAACGATAGCTAACAACTCCTTCTCGACTGTGGAGTAGTTCTTTTCCGCGTTGTTTAGTAAACGCGAGGTGTACGCGATGGGCAGATCTTTGCCAATGTCTCCCTGGCTCAGGACTCCTCCGATCGCGTGCCCTGAGGCGTCGGTTGTCACGACGAACGGTCGCGTGAAATCTGGGTATTGTAGGATGGGTTTAGAACACAACGCGTCGCGAAGTTGTATAAAAACTGTTTCCTGTTCGTCCTTCCAGACAAATGGTTCGTCCTTCTTTAAAAGATCTGTGAGAGGTCGTGCAATCTTAGAGAATCCATGGATGAATCTACGATAATAACCGGCCAGACCCAAAAACTGTTTTATATTCTTCGCATGCTGGGGTCTGGGGAATTCTTTGACTGCTATTATTTTAGAAGGGTCTGGTTTTACGCCTTCACTACTAATTAAGTGGCCTAAGTAGCCGACCTCTTTTCTCAGGAACTCGCATTTGTCCGGCTGGAGTCTGAGGTTCGCTCCTCGCAACCTTTCGGCTAATTTATTGAATTTAATGTTGTGTTCTTGTAAGGAGCTCGCGTATAGTACGATATCGTCTAGGTACACAAATAACTCTACTCCTTGTAGTCCGGTCAATACCTGGTCCATGAGTCTTTAAAACGTCGCGGGTGCGTTCTTTAGTCCGAACGGCATGCGTTTAAACTCGTAATGCCCGTGCGGCGTTGAAAATGCGGTTTTTAGCGCGTGAGACTCATGCATCGGTATTTGGTGAAATCCGGATGCGAGATCGAACACGCTGAAATATTTAGCGCTGCCTAGTTGATCGAGTATTTCCACAATGTTGGGTAGGGGATATGCGTCGCCGACTATCTTTTCGTTCAGGGCGCGATAATCTATTACCATCCGCCAGCGCTTATTACCTTTGGAGTCGGAATTAATAGATAAACGGGCTAATAAGAGCCGAGCGCGGATAGAAGCGCGACAAAAAAAGAAACGAACTTAGAGTTACAAAGTTAATTTATTCAAACGTTTCGGTCCCTGATTCGGGCTATCCTCAGTAAGATAACAGAAAGAAAGAATGATTCATAAGGATCGTGCGGCAAAAAACGGCGAAGAGCCCCGCAGCCAATGTATAATCGCAACAGCGTCACCTCTCATCGTTACCAAACGGAAAGGAGTCGGGTTTCTTTGGCACTATCCACAAGGGGGAGTTGTAAGGTGAAGCTGACGGCTGTATAACGTCGTTTTCTATTAAGCCTTCTATTTGTTTGTTAATCTCCTCCTTGTGTATAGGCGGAAATCTATATTGTTTGGTATGGACCGGAAGATCGTCGGTCGTCGGGATAGTGTGTGAAACAGTGTCAGTGGAATGCAGTTTATCGGACGGAAGGTGGAACAGATCGTCGTGATTATTTATAAGGTTATGGACGTGTTCCGTCTCTTCCTCGTTTAAGTGCTCGAGTCGCAGAAAGACTGTATTTCTTTGTTACGGGATTGTACGCTGCTCCCGTTTAATGTTGCGACATGTCTTGTTTGTTTAGGAGTGATTGTTTCGTGCCCTAGGGACGAGATATCGCTCTCTAAACTTTTACGACGTTTAGACAAAGGATGGGTATCCGGAAGAGTGCTTTTATGACTCTGTGAAGAACAAGATATGGAATTTGAGTTAGTAAGGTTTTGAAGACCGGATGTAGAATATATTTCAACCTCGTGGAGCTCAATGCTCGGTAAGGTAATTTTACAATCTTCTTCGCCCGTGTTTATCGCGCTTATGTACGCCTTTCCTTCACGGTTGGTAACGACTGCATCTCCTAAGTAGATTTTGTCGTTTACGTGAATCCGTGTACATAACCTACGCGTACGTTAGGGTTTTTTACGCGGAGTGGAAGAATGGTGCTCGACCTTGCCGGGATCGTTACGGTTTCATTGTTGACAAAGGCAATTGGCGATCCTTGCCATACGACGCAATGTTTTAGGTAATCTATTTTAGTCGCGTTGCGTAAAAAGTCGGATCCTAGGATTCCGCCCTGTGAGATGGGAAAGTCGTCTCGGACAACGTGCAACTTAATCTTGTGACCTAAATATTCGACGTCGGTCGACCCGAGAGTTTTAATTTTACTTTTCGTTATCCCACTAAGGAATATGATAGTATTTGAATCAATGTTTGTCTCGGGGTGTATTTTGCTTTGCTTAACAAGGTTCGGCGCGGCTCCAGTGTCTATCATAAAGCTTGTTTCTTGCGATAAAGCCATCTGCGCATATAGATACAGTGGGTGCGTGGGATAAGTCGTCGGGACTTAGCATTGCGATCCTTGTGCTTCTTCCTGCTGTTCCGCGACTATCGTTCTTATCGGACGGACTGCTTCCCGAGAGGTTCCCGCTCGAGGTTCGTCCGCTGGCCTCGAGGGGCGGGGGAAGTTTCCCTGCTCTTGACGTGAGTTGTTATACTGTCTTTTCCGGCATTCGTCGATCTCATGCCCTGGGTGTTTGCAATACCGGCACAGTTTAGTGGGCTGACTATCGCGAGGAAGGGCGACGTTCGCGTTTGAATTCGCGTTAGGGGACCTGCGCTCGTTGTTGTCACGTCGTCCTTCTGGTTCTCGAGAAATAGCGTGTCTTACATATGCGTCACGGGGAGGAGCGTTCGCGAGGTAACATTTAGAGCGGTTTCCATCGCGCGATGGTGCATAGGTAATTGGGCGTTGAGCGTATTCGTTTCGCGGCCTATCTGGTTGACGGCGGTCTTGAGCTTTGTATCGCTCTCTGTCTAGCTCTTCTCGTTTCGCGAGGGCCTTGGCTTTTGCAAAAGCCTCGAAGGGGAAGACGTAGAGGCGCCTGTCCATCTGTAACCTATATTGTAGCGGAAGGCCATCGCAAAATGTGCGCGCGGTAAGTTCATCTACGTCGGTTCTCGTCCCTTTGTCGAGGTATCCCGTCTCTCTGCGTTCTGCGTCGAGGATAGCGGAACGGAGGTCTTTAACGCGACTTATGTAGTCTAGCATGTGTTCGTTCGGTTTGAGATATGCTGTGCTGAGCTCTCCGCGGTATTGGTCAATCGTTTTCGCAGATCCGAAGGCGATGTTTAAAAGGTCGATTAGTTGAGTGACGGTTTCACAAGGTTCGTCTTCGACAGCGTAGTATGCGCGTCCGCGAAGTTTATTAGCAGTTTCGTGAGATTCCGTTTCCGATGACTGAGGCACGATTTCCTTAGCGCGGCGACATGCTTGGATAAGTTGACTTAACGATACATTATATCCGTCGAAATTTGACACGGATTCCGTGGCTTCGCGAAAGGATACTTTTGGTGGTTGAGAGGATCCGTACGTCGATTCTCTAACAGGTCCGGTTTCATCGAGGACTAACATGGGTTGCCCGGAGTGGCGCGGTGTCGGACTAGTTGAGCGCCGATGTCGCCCGAACTCCCTACGTAGTTGTTCTATTTCGGATAAAATATCGCTTTTGAAATTATCCATTTCGTTAGAGTTAAGCCTCTGCTTATGATTGAAGCTATCCTTATTCATTTGAGTTTTGAGCAGTTCGATATCGTGCTCTCTTCTATCTTGTTTCTTTCTTTGTTCTACTAAGTATGCAGCTTCATTATTTAAACTTTCTTGCTGTTCCTTTAACCTAAGTTCAGCTGCCGCAATGTCAGCTTCCTTCTGTTTTAGTTTCGCTTGAATATCTGCTAACTCGGAATCAAATAGTTGTTTACTCGATCCTTCCTTTTCTCCCTTCTCTTCCGGATTCTTGCGCGTGATAACCATTATACGGATTTATCTATCCCACCGCTGTCACCAATTTTGTTACGTCCGCGCGGAGTCGCGGGGTATAATTCGCGGAGTATATTTTCGCGAACAACGTACTCGGACTATTGCGCAAGACAACGTCGCTTTTCGGAGATTTACTTCCGGGGATTGCCCGCGACGGAAGCTATCCGAATGTATGGTCACGCGTCGAGAGCGGATAGATACGAGAGTGAGTAGGGAACACGAATTTGCGTTGTTTAGTCAAAGGTATTCTGGGTACCTGTCGAACGAATTGTTAATCACGTGGAAAACGGTTACTACCGTATTGCCGTCACTATTCGTGTAGGGAGTTTCTTCTCCGTCGAGATACTTTAGATACGCGATTTGACACATGAGACAGTGGTGGTGTGAATCGCGAGTTTGTGTCAGTCTGTTTAAATTACACACGGAACACGTTATTCCAGTAGGCAACTCACTTATTCTAGCACGAAAAGCGAAACCGGCCAAAGAATTTGGAAAGAGAAATCGCTCCCTTGTTTTTTATGACTGACCCTTTTTTTCTATCAGACCCGAGTTTCACTTTTATGATTGACCCTTTTTTTATCAGGATCCGAGTTTCACTTTTATGACCCTACGTCGGAAAAAACTGAGTTTCACTTTTGAAACTCTGCAGCAAGACCCTACACTAAATATTATTTTAGTTTGGTTTGCCCGTTGAAGAATTTGTTCATTTACAGTTAATGTAGAACGTTATTGTTACTCTTAAGTGAGACCGAAGGATCTTAAGTTGACGAGAGATATTTCTTTCACTTATCTTTTAGTCGAGCTGTAGTTGGTGGGTGGCAGTTCCACGATGCTTTGGAGTGGCTTCTCGTATTGTTCGTACAAGACTTCAGCTCTGCGTCGGAGATACTCGGATTTGCGGGGGTCGTTTTCTGGGATGTCGAGTGGCGGGAACTCAGATTTTTCGATGTCGATTTGCGATAATTTCGCGGGCCACTCTCTCAGTAGCACGTGTTTGGTGAATAATGCCTCGTATTCAGGATCGTTGTAATAATCTGTGCCAATAATAGCTGAATATTCGTTTGGTTTTGCCGGGTGGTAATAACGCGCGACTATTCGACGAAGCTGATTCTTCCTTCCTGCACGGCGTGTCTTAGGCATTATAAATCATATAGAACATTCTGGAGACTGCGTTACTTTCACAATAAGTCGACGTGCGGCGGTCCTCACTGTCGGTTATTGTTTCGGTATATAACTGTGAGCGGGTTGTCCTCTCGAAACAGTCACTACAGGTTCCAGAATTTTATAGAAGAAGTGAATTGTTTAGCGACGATGAGCGGTTCGTCCTCTTTAAATCGCAGCCTAGAATTCGTAATCGATAATAGTTTAGTTAATAAGAAACTATACACGTGCACGCTGGAGAAACAACTGAATTTAGAGATTTTGAGAATAAATGTAAGATGTAGAACTAGAAACGCGTGAAGTTAAAGCTGAGGTTATATTTTCAAATAAATATTAGGATTGTTAATATAAAACACACAATTTATTTAAAGTTAACATTAGACGCACTTAATACAAGAAATCAAATCTTAGAGTTAGAGCTTATTATTAGATTTAGAATTAGAGTTAGAATTCGAACTAGGATTTAGAGTTAGAGAGCGTTCGGAGTAGAACTGCTCTGGTTGGAGTCGCGATTAGAACTGGCTAAGTTTGGGACTGATCTGAGGTCCTTCGTTTCGGCGGCTCGGCGTTGCGGCGGCCCGAGGTGGGGGAAGCTTGCCGTAGTGGGAGCGCTCGCCGTGGTGGGAAAGTTCCTAGGCGCTACGCAGCGCCACGTTTAGGCACTAGGCGGAGTTAGGCATCATGGCCGTCGCTGGCGCGCTTTTCAAACAGCGCTTAAGGGACTTAGATTTATTTTTATGAGAAACATAAGGAAATGAAAAATGTTTAGCGGCCGGACGTGACAGAGGCTCTCCTCGAGGTTCGGCTTGCGTCGGCGTGAATCACCCTTATCCCTCACGCGAGGTCTCTGGGGGAGGGATGTCGCACTGAGCGTCCAGCGTCCCCCCCCCCAGGAGACCTCATCCCACCCCATTATTGTTTGAAGGGATGGGGCCCGACCCTCCCCCGGCCCCTACCACGGCGATTTCTTCGTTCAGGCAGCCAAGAGGGGTCGTCCCTTTCCTCCCGGGATTCAGGGGAAAGGGCGAGTCTCCCCCTTCTTCCCCGTCTCTCCCTCTCTCTCTCGGCCTCCTTCTGCGAGATGACTCTCTCACAGAAGGAGGAGAAAGCCCTCCATTTCTCTTCTGCCTCCCCACCGACTGCTGCTGTCACAACCGCTGGCAGAGAGACGTCCACCCCTATTGCGGCCACGAGAGCCACTCTTTCCTCGACCCAAGCGGGGCACTCCATTAATGTGTGCTCCGCTGTGTCGTGCTCGTGGCCGCAGTGATGGCACCGGGTTGTGCGCTCCTTCCCTATTCGACCCAGGTATTCACCGAAACAACCATGGCCGGTAAATATCTGGGTCATCCGATAGGTCACCCCGCCCCTTGTTCGATCCAGCCACTGGTCCAAGTGGGGTCTTACCGCCTCGACGGTCCTTTGGCCGGGCAAGCTGGGGTCTTCCAGCAAGCCCTTCCATCTTTCTATAAGGACTCGTCGAGCTTGCCCCCTCACAGTACGCCGCATACCGTCCGTTAGAAGAATCCCCGCCCGCTGCAGCTCTTTTACCCGGTTATACACCTCAGCGTACATGCGGACGAGGAGTTTTATAGGGGGTACTCCGGAGAGCACCCCCACTGCCGTCCAGCTTACCGTACGGTACCCCCTACAAATACGGTTGGCCACTCGGCGCTGTAGTTGCCTTAGGGCGTCCCTTAGGCGCCGAGTAGTCATCACCCTCTCCGCCCATATGGGGGCACCGTACAGCAGCATGGCGTGGACGGTACCGGCGTATAGTCGGCGAGCACTCTCCACAGGCCCCCCCCCAGGTTTGGCAGGAGGCGGCCTAGAGCCATGGCCTCTCTCTCCATCCTGGGAGAGATCTGCTTAAAATGCTCGCCGTACATCCAGCGGCTGTCGAGGTGGAGAACCAAGTATTTGAGATGGGTCCCCACCTGGATCGGGGTGCCTGCCACCCTAATACTGACTTTCGGTGTCGCCCCATGTCTTCCGTGGAAGAACGTGGCTTCCGTCTTATGAGGCGCCACCTTGAGCCCTTATCGTACTTATGACTCTCGCCGTCGCGAGATTCGCCCTCGCAATTGGTTCCCCCCCACTTTCTCCCTCCCAGAATCAATGTGTCATCTGCGTAACAGATGACCTGGCAGCCGAAGGGGAGGGCTGTCCGCAGGACCACGTCATAGGTGATGTTCCACAGGAGCGGACCTAATACAGATCCCTGTGGAACACCACCCGACATTACTCTTTCGGTCCTTACCGCGTCCCGGTCGTAGTAGATAAGCCTCCTGTCCCGAAAGTAGTCCCGAATCACGGCGATCAGGTAGGAGGGCACTTGGTGATACTCCAGCGCCACTCCCACCCGTCGCCAGGGCAGGGTGTTAAAGGCATTGGATATATCCAAGGATACAGCCAATAACACCCCGCCCTCCTCCATGACGGATTCCGAAATCGAGCGCACCCTCTTGATCGCGTCAATGGTGGAGCGCCCGACCCGAAACCCGTACTGATCGTCATTGAGATTAGGGCCCTCCCGGGTCAAATGCCGGACGAGGCGGTCACACACGATCCTCTCCAACATTTTGCCCGCCTCATCCAGGAGGCATATCGGCCGGTACGCGGAAGGCTGGTCCCGCGGCTTTCCCTCTTTTGGAAGAAGGACTATATTAGCCTTCTTCCAAACTGGGGGGAACTTTCCCTCCCTTAGGCACGTATTGTACAGGCCCTTTAGTTCCTCGTGCAGCTCCTTATGGGCGAGGCGCCACGTTCTTCCAGGGACGCCGTCAGGACCCGGTGCCTTGGCACTTTTGATCTTTCTGACGACGTCCCTCAGCTCCCCTCTCGTGACGTGCATGTCCTCTTCGTCCCAGTCTGTCTCTCTCTCAGGAATGGGGTTGTTTAGCCCATCTTCCATCGAGGGAAACAAGGTGTCTATCACCTGTTGGACGAAGAGGGGATCCATTGTCTCCGTCATCGGAGACGCCACCTGCTTCAACTTCCGAAGCACCATCTTGTAGGGGCGTTCCCATGGATCCTTGTCCAGAGAGGAGAGCAGCTCTCCCCATGACCTCGCCTTGGCTGCACGGATTAGCTTCAGGAATTCATCCCTTAGGGACCTCCTTAGGGACTTGTACTCTGCCCACCTTTCCTCGTGCCCTTCCCTATTTCGGTTCCTGTTGGCCCGCCTTTTTGCTCGGACCAACATTCTCCTTGTCTCCGCTATTTCCTCCGACCACCAATAGGCTCTCCTTGGTGGCCGGAATTTGGACCTGGGCATGGAGGCGTCGCACACATCCTCCATAGTGCCCAGGATCCAGTTTAGCTTCTCCTCCAATCCCGTTTCCACTGTGTCCTCCTTGACCATGAGGGCACAGTGGATTGACGTCATAAAGGCGTCACCGTCCAATTTCCTGAGGGTCCATCGCTTCTGCTGCAGCTCCTTCTCCTTGCGGCGGACTCTGGTCTCCCTTGGGATGGCAGCGACGGAGAATTCCACGTATTCGTGGTCCGAGAGCGTTTCCCTCTCCGCCGCTACCTTCCAATCCCTTATTAGTCTCCGCGAGGGGGTTTGTCCAAGTTAGATCAACTATGGAACCCCCTCGCATCCTGACGCATGTATTTTGCGCCCCTCTATTTACTATGCCGAGTCCAAAGTCCGCCGTCCAGTCCAGAAATATGCTTCCCCTCCAGTCCTGTCGCGGGGATCCCCAGACGCCAGATTTGGCGTTGAAATCACCCGCGACAATTGCTGGACGTGGAGAGAGCCTCCTGACTAGTCTGCCCACCTTCCAGAGCCTGCACACGTATTCTTCGCGCTGCAGGCTGGGTGGAAGGTAGACAGACACCACCACGATGGGCCCCCAGAATACCGCCACGAATCCCCTTCCCTTGGTGTGTGGTTCCATGGGTGGGGAGTTCGTGGCGTTCCTCCAATGAATGGCCACCCGGCCGTCCAAGCTAACGGCCCATCTGGGGCCCTCTCGAGCTTTGTACGGCTCCGAGAGGATCCCCAGTCCGCAGTTCTCCTGTGCCATTATCTGCAACAGGAGATCCTGCGCCCTTCCCGAGTGGTTAAGGTTGACCTGCATAACTTTACAGGTCATCCTCTTCCACTTCGTTGCCCGCCTCTCGTTCCGCCTCCATTTCGGAGGCGGAATTCCTGTTGTCTATATCCTCCCGTAATCTGCGTCTCTTGCTCCCGCCTGCTGGCGGGTTGTCCTCCCTACTCGCCTTCCTCCTCTCTGTGGGGAGAGGGGTCGAGGCTCTGCTGGTCGAGGGGGTTGGTCTCCTTTTTGGTTCTTCTCTCGCTGTCTCTAGGGAGGTGGGCTGGGTCCTCCTACCAAATTGGTTTAGGGCCAGCCCCCTCGTCTCCTTCTGCACTGATGTGCAGGCTTTCCCACCGGAGCGGTGGTTTGCAGGGAGATTTTTGTCCCGGCAGACCGAGCACTGGATCTTCTCCCTGCAGTTTTTCGCCTCGTGTCCGTCGGAGCCGCAACGATAGCATTGTCGGCTCCTATCCACCGTGTTCGGGCACCTCTGCCGGACGTAGCCTCCCTCCAGGCACTTGAAGCACTAGAGGGGCCTGTTTTCCAGCAGTTGTGGCCGACTAGAGTCCAACAAGGGGGCACCTTTTTACAAGGCGCATTGGACGAAAAGCTCGAACACGGAGCAACTTTTTTTCGATGTAGACCATACCAAAGGAGATCAAAATCGGTGAAGAGTCAATCGCGACCTCCCTTTGTCAGTGGAGGGTTCGATAATCTCATCCGTCTCCATAAGTATATCCTCCTCTTCCTTCCATGAGGGGCCCGGGATCTCCCCGCTTAAGTGCGGAAGCGAGATCCCTGGTTCCTCTCGGTGTGGGGAGGCCTCCCTGTCCACAGACAGAAGAGGGGCTTCGTCGCATCTTCCCCTGGCCCTCCTAGTTTGGGTTCACTCCTTCCTTGGTCGTTGTGGAAGTGGAGTCTCGTCGTCCCTGTGCTCAGGAGTTTCCCCGTCCACGGATGGTTGCGAGGTTCCTGAGTCCTCCCATTGTTCTTCTCCCCGTCTTGTGATGGAAGCTTTCTGTTTCTTCTTCATCTTTTCGAGGAGGATCCTTAGGTTCTGGTTCTCGTGCCTGAGCTTGTCCACCAGACGCCTGACATCCTCCAGCTGCCTGTCAACCGGGATGTCCAATGGGTTCTGCGCCCGGATCGTCAGAGCGGTGGTCGCCGCGCACATACTGGCTACAGCATCCTTCGTCCCTTTTAAAAGCGTCCCTTTCATTTGACCGGATCTCACTGCAACCTTGTATAAGGCCGTAGCCTGCTCGGCCGCCAATACCTCCAGGTCAGGTATTGACCGATTCCTATACTCCGCCTCCCTGTCCCTAATGTCCTCCAGGAACTCCCTGTAGAACGTGGTCAGGTCCGGCTTGACATTCGGATGTCTCTCTCCCTTCTCTCCCTCGCCTCTATCTCTTCCCTCTCCTTTCTCTCGAGTAGCTTGTGGTACTCGCCCGTGGATTCGGGTCTTTCCTGTTTCCTCTTGATAGGGATCTCTGGGATCCCTCTCCGTTTCCTTCCCCTTCTGCCGTTAGGTCCATGTAGGCCGTATTTTTGTTATAGGCCTTATTGGACGAGCCTCTTCCTTGGCAGTCGTTGTTTGCTTGCCGTGTGCTATTCCCGGGCGAGACTCTCCCTTCTCGCATTCCTCCGCGTTTAGCGACGCGAGGCTTCCCGCTAGACTGACTCGTTCCAGTCTGACGGCTGGGAATTTCCCAGTGGCCGCTTGCCAGTTCTTATAAGTGGGCGTGCTCGATCTCTCCGAGCATGCATCGTCCATGTTTACCGTAGATGCAACGGAGATTACCAATGCTCTGCTTGACGACCTTGTTATTCTGCCGTCTTCCGCTCTGCTCCCGTTGCTCCTTTTTGGAGCCTTGTTTTTTGTTATCGCCGAGTGTTTAATTATTTAAGTCCGTCATTGTAATTAATCCCGCTATCCTGGCAGGGCTCTGCTGTCCGGCGTATCTCCCACCCGACCAGGGATGCCCTGAAACATGACCGGCAACATCCCCAGTCGGGGTCCGGGGTAACTCCCGGGAGACAGCATACATCCATGGAGTGAGGACCAAGAGTCCCCCCTCCAGGATCCCAGCCCCATACTCCGGTGCGGGGGTTTTGACGCCCCCGCGACCATTTCAGGGGTCCCACGCCTCCGACACCCTGCCAGGCGGCGCCACCCGGGGGGCCCCACGGACGGTTAGGACTGGGCCGCCGCTTCCCGACCCAGTCTTGCCCGCCGTGACGACCAGCGGGGGACGAAAGCCAGCGTATGGGCAGGCACCTCTTCCGGCCGGCCGTTTCGGAAGGGGATACGGTCCCGACCGGCCGAAAGTACTCCTCTCGTCACCGGACCCTGCCTCGGAATACGTCCGAGCGGCCCCGGCGATCGACCGGAGAAAGGGACCTCCGGAGTCCGAAGACTCCCTCGGTCCGTACGCTCCGGTCGTAAAAATCCTCGCCCTCTCGACCCGAGCCCGGAGTACTTCCGGGTGGCTCGAGAAGGGCCCGGAGCGGCGAGTCCGAAAGCTTCCGGATGCCCAGATATCTCTGGGCATATGACCTCGCCGTCCGTCATCCCCCTGGAAGGAGGCGGCGGTGGGAGAGACCACGTCTCTCCACCACTCGCCCCGCCAGGAAGGATCATCCCCACTGTGGGACGCCGCTTCGCGCATATGCCAGACCGCGAGTGACGGGAGACTTCCCGCCACCCTGGCCCCAGACACACGCGCGACCGGCACCCACGTCTCCCCAGGCCCGTAAGGACCCAACCGAAAAGATGATTTGCCGGCCGAGATGAAGCCACAAGGACCGCACCCCGGCCAGCACACACCCCCCAGGATCTGAGTCCCCAAAGACTTGTCCCCAGGAATGGGGAACACCTCGGTGCATGGTGGGCCGAACTGACGCAGCAGCGCCGTGCAAGTCCTTTCCTAACGGTGCTATGCCACCGGGCGTTTGAATTCCGAGTCGCCATCCCTTACCACATACGGTCCTACCCTCCAGGCATGAGGGTGGCCCCCTTGCGGGGAAGTGGACCCCGACACCCCCCAAATAGGGGGGAGAGCTCCTACAGGCTGGGAGCGCTCCACAGAAACTTGGGAAGCCGTGGTACATAGTATACAACTCCGTACGGGTCATGTTAGCAACCCAATGCAGACTATCCTCTGCATTAGGCTGAGCCCCCTCGCCACGGCAAGGCCATGATCCACGAGGGGGTCAGCGCGTAGTCTATCCATCGCTCTTATGTTTCTCCACAAGCACACCCTCCACCGTGGTCCATAATCCCAGTCGTCTCCTAGCAAACAAAATAAAGGTTACATACATCGAACTATCAACTGCATATTAACACACCGCGTCATAAAATTTAAAAGAACTTACTCCCGAGTATCTTATCAGAGATCAGGAACCTCTCTCTGAATAATCTCTCCTCCTCGCTCCACTTCTCGAATAATTTATTTAGGGAGAAAATGTCATCCCCTTTCTCCTCCAGGAAAGCCTCACAGCGCTGCCTCTCTTCCGCTTTTTCTTGCCGATCCTCCCGCTTCACCTTCGTGTATCTATGCACCTTAGGCATGACGCTGGACTAGGAAAGAAACCTTAATTATTATATAAATCGGGAATAGATAGGCTATTCGAGCCGTACGCGGATGTCGGTGCGTCGATTCCAACGAAAATTAATTTTTCGTTGGAATTAACTAATTGTGCACGGGGCACACATTTTGCTTGGTACACCGCCAAGACTTTATTAAGGAACAATCTCAATTCGAGATTTTTAATTCCAAAGATCCCCTCTAACCCCCCTACAGAATTATAGGCGAGAAAAATATAGATCCGAAAGTCGCTGAATCGGGAATCGAACCCGAGACCTTTCGCTTGCCGGGCGAATCGACG
This sequence comes from Prenolepis imparis, assembly GCF_030444845.1. Classification (NCBI taxonomy): domain Eukaryota; kingdom Metazoa; phylum Arthropoda; class Insecta; order Hymenoptera; family Formicidae; genus Prenolepis; species Prenolepis imparis. The sequence goes on along the minus strand of NW_028141166.1, from coordinate 2,330,595 downwards.
CACCGACATCCGCGTACGACTCGAATAGCCTATCTATTCCCGATTTATATTTGATATATATCGAGCCTTTATATTCTTAGTGCTTAATTATTATATTTTTCTATCTCGATTACCTTGTTCCAAATTACTAAGCAAGTATCAAATGTCACTAATATCAGATATAATGGAATTAATAATAAATCAGATTCATACACATTTACAAACGATTACTTACGTCCTCTTTATCAAAATCAATCACCAGAATCATCGGTAGCCGCTTGATGACCAACCTTGTCTTTGAGCACGAGACTTCAACTTCCATTGCAAACTTTTATCACAACACTCTTACCACTGCAAAAACTAAAACGCGACTGTGCAATTCTTTTTCGTTGATCCGCATGTGGAAAACCATTTCTTTTTTCCTCCCATTCCCCTTCTACCCACATACACTTTCACCTATGACATGTTCACGACTTTTCACGCCCTTTCTAACTCTTACCCAGAAACATTAAAACACAACCTTTCCCAGCGAAAGTTACACATATGGATGCAATATCAGACCTGCGCGGCTTGACGGCCCTGACCCCAAGAATTAACAAACTACGAAAGCGTCCTCGCGACCCCCCCCCCCCCAAATAAGGGAAGATAATTTGTTTTATCATTAAGCATCTATGTGAGCTAGTATAATATATATTCCTCGCTACGATAAGCTTCACCCTAAACAATTAACATCTACGCATTGGTTCTAACTGACATTAAAATAATTTTAAATTTGATGAAATCTTAATTATAGAACGTACACATATATCCAAGTCCAGTTCTTATACCCTACTCAGTTGCAAAATAAGGTTATAAGATATATAGCATATATGTTATATTGTTACGTCCTGTGGACTCCACGATTCTTTTCTTTCAGAGAATGCAAGGCGATATTCGAAATATTGCAGCTGCACTAATAAACTGCGATCTGATAAGCGAGGAAAATATATGCTGAGATAGTTGAATAATAATAGTAGAAAATCGTTACGTCCTGTGGACTCCACGATTCTTCTCTTTCGGAGAACGCAAGACGATATTTTAAATACCACAGTCGCGCAGATAAACCGACGATCTGACAGGCGATGCAAACATATTTCGAGACAGCTTCATCGTAAAAATAAAATAATACATACAGATCAACTCATAAAATTCAAGCTGTAACTTATCATATTCTAAGAAGTTAAACTAGTCGACAGTTCTCTAAACAAAACCAACAGTTGGGAAGACTAATAAAATTTTAGAAGAGACTACGATAAGCGATTCTAAACAATTCTCGGCTGACAAATCGTCGTTACGCGATATCTGCATAAGATAAGATCGAGAGGGTAATAAACATATCAACTACACTTGATAGCAACAAATTCTCCATTGGTCGAAACATAAGGGCCTAAACAAACCCCTGACCAGTCACGACAATTGTAAAATTAAAAGAGACGCCTTCGGGACCTAAAGGGCGTCATTGAAAAATTTCCTATTCGTCAGGAAATGTTAATAAACCAATGGAGAGGAGGAGCAAGAAGGTTTATATACCCGCGACATCCCTCGGGAGAGCAGATTTTTATTCCGGACTCTTGAACATAAATTTCTGCACACGACTTATCCGGCCTCATACTTAGACCTTTTCGGCCTTTTCGAACACTATCATTTCAAATTCGGCCTCACTCGAACTCAAGTTTCGACGTTCGTTTTGTGTGTGAATGAGAACAGAGTTAAGTGCGACAGCGAGAGGCAGTGAACAATAGCGAGTTCACAAAACCGGAAATACAACTACCGGATACACTGCAAGTGAGACCTCCACCTTGAAGCGCTTGACTCGACGCAACTCTGTTCTGGATATTTTTATCGACGCACGCCGTAAGTAGTAAGTCCCCTTATATGCATATACAATCTCACTCTACTAAAAAGAGTTCTTGAATAAATTAATTTCTTTTATTCAAAGCTGTTACCTAATATTCGAAGAAGTTCGTATTAATTATTCCTGAACCCTTCCTTCCCCCGCTGAAGGGCTTCCTGCATAATTGCAGCGCGAGCGCTGGTTTCACGGTTTCCTGCATAATTGCAGCGCGAACCCTGGTTTCCTGCACAATTGCAGTGCGAGCCCTGGTTTCACGGTTTCCTGCATAATTGCAGTGCGAGCCCTGGTTTCACGGTTTCCTGCATAATTGCAGTGCGAGCCCTGGTTCCACGGTTTCCTGTATAACTGCAGCGCAAGCCGCGACCTTCCCTTGTATTTGTCGGATTTCCTGCATAACTGCAGTGAGAGCCCTCGCAAAGTTCCCTCACCCTAAACAAAATTGCAAAGGTGCAAATTTCTTCGGAATAAATATTAAAATTTTACTTCTTAAATAAATATTGAATTCAAGGACTCTCTCGAAGAACAGCTTTCATATATCGCTGTTGTTAGTGGAGACTACGCGCCATTCCCAACGGGTCATAAAACGGTCCCGAAATTGTCGCAATCGTCATCTAAGGCGAGAGTTGGCTCAGGCTACGGCGGACTTATTTTCTACAACCGATGACCATAAACTACTCCGCGAAAAACTCGAAATATTAGCTAGAGAACACATTAACACTATTAATAGTTACACCAAAGAAAAAATTTGTAATACACCTAACCGCGACCCACCTCATTATTCTCCGATTTCATCCCCCGAATACACAGGAACCCCGCGAATTCCCTCTCCCTTCGAACCCACCGAACAGGAGCGAACTCCTCCCTTCCCTCTCCCTGATTCACCTGAATCACCTGCCGAATCTCAGCGGAACCTTTCTCCTCCACCTCCCCTCTCTCCCGCTTGCCCCGATCCACCTCGATCTCCGTTCCCGGCTCCCTCCATTATTACCCTTGGGGACTCACCTCCCTCTTCACCAACGTCCTCCGAAAACCGGGAACTACCGGAAGATTTTGAGACGATTGATCTCAGCGACGACGGTTCTGAAGAACTAGAATCGCACGGCGAGCTCACCTACGACCAATACAGAGCTCGGTTAATTAATCAATTCCCGGGAATAAGGGAAGTCCCGGAAGGAACCTTTACAATCGGTCCGGGCCCAGTAGATCATGAGACCCTGCGTCAACATCTAATCGACGCAAATCCTGAAGAGATTATCCCCTGGTATGTTCCTGAGCGTAGATATCCCTTGGCCGTCCCAGCGCAAATCTTATTAAGATCCCATCCTCCCTCCACCATCCAGATTCGGAAACTCCCATGACACACACGAACACACGCGCACACATGTATACATTATTATTATTGATTATTTAATTATTAAGGTGATGTTAGTATTGTAATAACCAATCGGGATCATAATATATTTAGACAATAAACTCTCCCCCCTTCATGTCCCGATTGATAACCTCCGTACTTATGTGACACCCGCGAACCACACACATACACTCACCCTTTCTTTAGCGAACATCTCTGATTATTATTTATATTATCATTATCTATAGAATTTCGTTTGCTGCATTATTAGAAATAAATTTATAATTGTAACGTAAATGGTTTCTGCTAATTTATAACCCGTTCCCACTCATTCCCGTAAACCGACATCGCACAAGGTCCCATCCTGCGCAAAAGAGATTAAATTCTCTTGCCGAAAAGGGACCACCGAGCGAACGGCCCTTTAAATAGAGTAAGAGCGATCCTTGCGGTCGTTGACCTATTTGGGCCCAGACGTTCGTTCGGGTCGAACAGACGGATAGTCTGCCGTCGTTCGAATATAAATTTAGTTATGTCTTTCCTTTCGACTCTTCCTTCCTTGAGTCTGGACGTAACAATATAAAAAGAAAATTTTTCATTTGCATATTCATAATTTTAATTAGAATAAAATGTGCATATATTCAATTATAATCCCATATCTTACTCGGTGTGGCAAAAGGATACCTCTTATACTATACACAAAAGAAAAAAAAACAAAAAAAAAATATATATATATATATAATATGTATAAGTAGAATAAAAATACATATTCAACTATAATCATATATATATATATATATATATATATCCTTCTTGATTACAAAGCTATATAATACAAAGTATACACATACAATCGTAACCTTAAGGCAATATTATATACACAAATAATTAGATTAAGAATATATATATATATATATATATATATATACTTCACTATGCATTATTACAGACATGTGTCGTACTTCGCGATTCTCGTCTTCGTTAATCCGATTCACGCTCTTATTGAATTCGATTGTGGCGGACAACACCTGAATATTACTTCGGTATCGTTGCTCGATGTTGGTAAATGCAATGCTTGATATACGGAAACCCAATTCAACCGACGTCTACGTGCAACTCCTACAACTCTCGGACTACAATCATGCAGAAGTTATCCAATGCAAGGTGGAAATATCACGGACAATTTATCACTGCGGAATCCATTCGCATGTCTCCGTAGTCCATAACAGAAAGGCAGATTATATCCACGAAACCGGATATACAGTGTGCCGAAGGGCATTTCACAATGAAACATTCTCCCTCGGGGATGGCAACATCATTCATGGACTAAGGACTAATCAGACCACTTATCATAGTCTCACCTTAGCCGAACGCACTAATAACGACGGAACCTGCAAAGACACTCAGTACTCCGACCCTTACGAAACCTGGGACAACGTCATTGTTCGGAATCGCGGATGCGTTCGCGAATTCGGAGCCGGCGCGTCAGACAGCCGACTTGCGCGTTCCCGATCCGCGATTGCCCGCTCCCGCGCCGGACGCGCACCGCGCACGCGTTTACAGAGCGCGATCGCTCGAGATTCGAGCAATCAACCGTCGCTCCACAAAAATAAAAACAGATATGCCCTCCGACTTTCCTGACGACCAATTACAGCAACATCACGCCGTTTGGCGACCGTATCTGTATCCTAGAACCTTCCAGAAGGTCGGATGCAATAAAAGGCCCACGTTACGGCGGTCCGGCTTCACTTAGTAGTCGATTCTCGCGGCCTAATCTGTATCACTCTGCGAATAGAAAGTCTTTCTTTCGATCACGACACGGAGATTCAGGTGTGCGATTCGCTGAATCGAGCACGAGATAACGAATCTCTGCAGGCGCCGCCGCATCGTCTGGCTCTACCCTCTCGCCGCGATACATTGTATTCTTCAGAGCGCCAATAAACGTTTTCCATCTTGTGCCTTCGAAACTCTCGTTCTCTGTCCTCTCGCACTTCCATTGCGCGCTTCCCCTACGCTCTTCGGCTTCAATTTGCGACGACCGAACAGTCATCGTTCAAGCAGTTGTCAAGATCTCCTTGAGGACATCGCACGTTCCCGTACAATTAAACTCCGGAAAAATAATATTAAAATCCGGAACCATTTGTCCCTTGAGTGAAGGATTTTGCATTGATTCAGAAAACGGATACTCGTATTGGAAACCCGTGCCAACATCTGCTTGCAATTTCCATCAATATGACGTCCTTAATGAGGGTTTAGCAACTAAAATTACAGATAATACAACTAACCCACCTTCTCCGATTATTTATAGCCTGACTATGATGTGACGGACGTTACGTTCGCACTCACGAAGACAAAAGAACAACCCTTGTGCGGATATACCTTATTTTGCGCAGAGCACCCTAAACTCATTATTCTAGAAACAAAGCAGGGAGATACCTTCGCCAGCCGAGGTATCATCCCCGTGGACAACCTGGATATATTCACGTATATGAATTCTAAATTCGTATACGTGGAAAAACACATCCGACAATAAATGACTTTATTATATTATAATGTTATGCAACAAAAATGCGAATTAGAAAGACAGGTAATCACCAACGCCCTCTCTTTCGCTACTCTTCAACCAGATGAATTCTCATATCGCCTTATGAAAGAACCCTGCTGTATGGCAGTTACAACCGGAGAAACCACATACATCGTCAAATGCATACTTGTAGATGTTGTAGTAAGGAAAACAAAGGAATGTTATACGGAATTACCTGTAATCACCCGCAACACTTCCTTGTTTCTCACCCATAATTCCCGAATAATTTCTAAATACGGAAATCAAAGGGAATGCAGTTTTGAATTACCAACTATGTATCATATCGAGGATACCTGGATTCAATTTACACCTCAAATCAGACAGTTACCTCCGCAACAATTAAAACCAATGACAACATTAACCTGGGATTATTTGACGCCAGGATCCCTCGCTATCAGCGGAATATATTTTGAAGAAGACATAGAATAACTGAGGGACCACATTATGTTCCCCGCGGAGAAACCCGCTCTTCTAAATACATTTGCAAGAGGAATTACGGGATACTCCATTAACTCCGATGCTGTCTCCATGTATAATTTATTGGACGAAGCCTCTCTCAATAAAATTGCCGAGAATGCCGCCTCACGAGTATGGAGCGGATTTATTTCATTCGGATCCGCAACCGCTGGAATCCTTGGCAATCTGATAATTATTCGCATCATAAAAGTCTTCGTCGATAGAGCTATTCACGGTTACGCCTTACATTCTGCTTACGGATGGAGCATGCAATTGCTTGGAGCCATTTGGAGCTCTCTCACTCATCTGCTACTTCATCTCGCACGAGGACCTGTCGATAAGACCGATAAGAAAAAACAAACCAAGGGACTACCGCCACCGTCTTCCCCTGAAGACCTCTCCAAGGAACCTACCGTAATCGTTTATGGGTTTTCAAAAACAAATGATAATGCCTCATCCAACATCGAATCAGCAACTACTAATAATGTTTCCGATCTTAATTCATATCAGAATTTAAGAGATCGTTTAAAAAAGACCTCGAACAAATTCCTTCGAATACATCACAATTTGTTCTTAAATAAGGGGGAAGGTGTGACGTCCCGCCATTTTCACGAAACCATATTTTTTGCGCGCTACTGTTTTTCCTGCGCCGATACTTAAAATTTAAGGATAGTTAATAATTTTTCTCTTTGCATATGATTGTTTAGACTAGAATCAAGCTTATATTATTAATTACTTATATTATTAATTACTAACCATACACTAAATCAAGAGTCTCCCGTTATCTAGTTCTAACTAGTAACTACCAGGAACTAGCGATCCGACCAATCAAACATTGCCCGAGACCACTGAGAGTATACTTAAAACTAACCAGCCGCTATTATATGGAACTAACCCTTAGCAATAAGAATAAATATTTAATCATGACTAACCCACTTATATATGAATATTCAATATTAATTAAGCAATATAATAATACTATTTATGGAATCAGAAACACGATAACTTGTCGAACTTTACTTAACCATTGCATACTTACAGTAATAAGTTTTAGAAGTATTTTTATTCACTGACAGAATTATTATGAGGAATGTTCCATAAATCTTTATCTTGCGATGCATTGTAATGACAAACTTGCGACAAGCATTTGATGAATTACTAAAAGTGTTCAAACACTTAATATTTTAAGATTCAGTCCGCAATTATATTTACGAAGCCTTATTTCAGTCATTAAATGATTTCAATAATGAACCCAAAATCATTAAGATTTATTGTGTAGATTATTAAATGAAGAGACTTATAAATGAGGCCCACGTAGATATGATTAAGGAGAATATTTTATTATAAGGATTAAAATAGAATTAAGTCAAACGAGAACAAGAAATTCTCGATATCATGTTATGAAATCATAATTCTATAATTTAATCTTACCCTATTGCATTAAAACTCAAGTTTACTATAAATTATCAAACCTTAAGAATTCTAATTAAATAACATAAAATAAATTATATAAGAAATGATTCCATAAACGTACAAATGAATATTTAGCGAACTGTAAGAAACTTTAACATATATCTATGCGCGGACCCCTCTAAAAACAGCTCACAAATCACCAAGTAATTAAAAGCCAAAAAACACTCTTTGATCATAGGCAATATAATCTGCTTCCGTTCGTCATCTCCCTCGCGTTATCGGATGCTAGCGTTTAAACCGCAAAAGAATTATATAAAATCAGACGCTTCTTGGAATCGTCGCTTCTCATCTCAAGCGCACCGCCGAACTTCGATATCCGGTCCAGATTATCTAACGCTCGTAAATTGATAGCTGACACCTAGAGCGCTCGCTCTTGCGGGTCATCGCATCGTGACCTCTTAGTACAATTTATTGCGACATTTTCCAAGAAAGCGTTTTTCTTAGAAATCCCCATCAAAAGAGAACTGCACACGACACTAATATTTTTCTAGATTTTGATAGGTAAATAAATCCTTAATTCTTAGCTTTATTACGGCATATCATTAACGGCATTCTACCGCAACATTTCGGCACATCATCTCTGCAGCCCTACGACATTCTGTGTAAAGTCACACGTTTGCCTTCAACAGCGTTGACATACCCGATTTGTTAGTCGCGCATAGAATTATAAAGTAAAAGTTAAATAAAGAACTCTTGTGGATCAAAACTCGAGCATGTTGATTTTATCAAACATCTCGCGACCGAGGTCCTAGAGAAGGAAGAAAGGCGCGAACGAGCGTATAACGATCCACTGCCTGAAGTTCACAGTCTATCACAAGATAAGTACTTATAATTATCCAGACTATTTAACACACCGCTTCACACAAATTCTAATTCTAAGATGCGCAAGACTGACAATTTTCTTTCAATCATTATTTCTTCCTAAAACAAATAAACGAAATCTACTGTTAAGCACCGCATGCAGCTAACAGTTTCCCGTTGTCAGTCAAGATTTATTAAATCAGAGTACAATTACCTTCCCATATTATATTTAAGGTATCAATATCAGAATTTAGCAATATTAACGTAGAAACAGTACTCTTGATATCACTCGGACGTCGTCCAATCCACACTTTACCTCTAGCCGTTGGACATACCTTTCGTAGGTCCATACGACTCTCTACCATTTCCTCAGCATCCCGTTGTTGTCGAGCATCCTGCGATAGTGCCTGGTGACAAAGCTTCCATTAACACCCTGCGTTATTTCCATCGTCGACGAGGCATTCTTCGTATGCCCGAAGACAACATCTCATTACTTTCTCTCGTCTAATAAAATCGATAACAAGAGGCAAGATATCGCATAAGAATTCTTAAATAGAATTCTAGAATTAATTTCGCTCTGGACGTGGTCCAATCCTCATTTTACCTATAGTTGCAACGCATACTTTTACCATAGGCACAAGCAACTCTCTGCTATTTCCTCAACTTCGTTGTCGAGCATCCAGCGATAGTGTCTGGTGACAAAGCTCCCATCAACACCTTGCGTTATTTCCATCGTCGACGAGGCATCCTTTGAATGCCCGAAGACATTCTCCTTACGCCTTGACCCTCCTTTTGAATTCGTATTTAAGATTGCATGAAAAGACGTATCTGATATTGATACCCCACTCTCTCAAATTCCCCTTCATGTTATCTCACAATAGTTTTTATCTAACTTATTAAAGCTCTTCATTCTGACCATATATAACCCCTTGTAAATGAGCAACCCGAGAAACAGAAAAGCACGCCGGAAAAAGAGGAATCATCTAGCCGGCTTGAAAACTCGCGAAGCTCGCGTTATATCGACCTTACGCTGGCTTAAGCGTAAAGCACTTAAAAATAATCCGCATGTCAAATCATGCGAAATAGTATCATTTTCTCCCGATACATTGCGTCGCTTAAAGACCTCTTCTTCTCAAACTAATACCCCAAGAACTTAACTAATGAGCACGAAATAACCCCTGTAATAAACTTACCTTCAGGCTTAGATTCATACTCTCCAGAATTAATATTCTCTGAATGGTGTCAGAACATACGTTATTTAAAGGAAGATTTCATAACAGATAACCATCAAGAAGAATCTCAACTTAACGATTTAACCTCTCAACTAAAAGCTCAACTCCCTGAGAATTCTTTAGAGATAGATGAGTACGATAGTTATCTAAATTATTGATATATGTATACTTAATTATATGTGCATTAAATATATTATTCTCATCATTGCCTCAACAAATTAATCCAAATGCTACCCAGATGTACTGATTTAGACGTCCAAGGATTAACAAACGACGATGCAAATTCAATTATAAACATAATTATCGGGTTACTAACTGACGTTTTAGAAGGAACTATTGATATCGATCAACCCATTGTCTGTTTAAATAATCTTCATATCCCTGGTGCTCAAATAAGCATCGAATTCGCAGACGATTAAATAAACTGCAAATTCATTCTATTAATTAATCTCTGAATCACTATTATTCAGATGAATAAACAACTTCAAGGCTTAATTTACAATACGATTTTGCAATTAATAGTCAATTTGATCTATGTATATTTAAGTGGTAAGCTAACTTTTGATCAAATTATCACTATTTTAAACGACATCGAAGAGATCGCTGGAAGATTCGACACTCCCAACTAGTAACTAATACCCTCACTCCTGTGACCTACAACATTCCCTAGATCCGTTACTTCGGTCCTAGCTCTCGGCATCCCTGAGGTATAGCCGGTGTAAGCAGGTTGCCTCACAAAAATAGAGAGCGCCCTTTTTCTCACTAGCCTAGGCATAAAGAGAGAAGGAAGGTCACCCAGACGTGACACCACGCTCGCCGCACTGGAAACACTTAAGTCCATTATTTTTAGTCGGACAGTCCTTGCTATGATGATCGGGTAGACCGCAGTTGAAATAATTTTTTTAATACTATTAAATTAAATATTTTGTTTGAAGACAATTTAAATTGAACGACCTCGAATAAGCTATATAGAAAGTAATTTCATAGAAGGCAAATAATAAGCAAATTATTAGAACTATACATAGTTATATAGTATACATATCTATGCGCGAAACCTTTTTTTTTTTTTTTTTTTTGATGCGCTGGGGAAATCCTTTATGGATACCCACGTCTCCGGGATGAGGCCGTGGGTTATGTGGGAATCCTTGTTCCCCTTGACCGAGCCTCGAAAGGTTCGGCCAGGGGGCCCAAGTGTACCTCACTAGAACCCCAGCGGGTGTCCTATCTCGGGCGATGCTCGGGGGTGCGAGAGATGCTGGTATCCCATGCCGTCCTCGCACCCCCTCGCCTATTCTTCCCCGGGGAATCGCCTAATCCAAGGATCAAATGCGAGTCCCCGTCCGCCATCGTGCGGATCCGTCCCGGTTGTGACGCAAGGGGGATACCACCCACACGTCACGCCCTCCCGTGTTAGTGGGGAGCGGGATCGAGGCTCAAGTTTTCCCGCTCGAACCCCGGCCCCCCGGCCCCCGGCTGGGACTCCCTCCGCCCCCAAAGGGTTAGCGGATTCGGTCGTCAGCCGAGGGCTCTCCTCGAGGTTCGGATGGCTTCCCTTGACGAGTCAAGGGGAACCGTCCTTATCCCTCCCGCGAGGTCTTCGAGGGTGGAACTCCGGACTTAAGCGTCCGGTGTTCCCCCCGAAAACCTCATCCCACCCCAGTTTTGCCTGGGACGGGACGGGGCCCAAACCTCCCCCGGCCCCCACCACGGCGATTTCCTCGCCTGGGCAGCCAGGAGGAGTCGTCCCTCTCCTCCCGGGACTCAGGGGAGCGGGCGAGTCTCTTCCTACTCCCCCGTCTCTCCCTCTCCCTTTCAGCCTCCTCCTTCTGGAGCATCACTTTCTCACAGAAGGAGGAGACCGCCCTCCATCCCTCCTCCTCTTCTACCATTTTTATTGCCACTCTTGGCAGGGACAGGTCCCTGCCGATAACCGACACCAGCTCCTCCCTTTCGCTGGCCCATGCCGGACATTCCGCCAGGGTGTGCTGGGCTGTGTCGCACTGGCAGTCACAGTGCCAGCACACCCTGGATTGTTCCTTTCCAATTCGACCCAGATACTCACCGAAGCATCCATGCCCGGTGAATATCTGGGTCATTCTGAAGGTCATCCCGCCTTTCGACCTATTAAGCCATTGGGTCAGGATAGGCTGAATTGCCTCAACGGTTCTCCGGCCGGGCAGTGCTGGATCTTCCAGCATGCCCGACCAACGATCTATGGAGACCCGCCGAGACTGCCCTCTAATGGTACGTCTGGCACCGTCCGTCACCACGATCCCCGCCCGCTGCAGTTCGCGTACTCTGCCGTACACTTCTGCGTGCATGTGGGCGAGGATTTCAGCTGGGGGTACTCCAGCGAGTACCCCCACTGCCACTCAACTGACTGTCCGGTACCCCCGGCAGATTCTGTTCGCCACCCGCCGCTGCAATTGACGTAAGCTGTCTCGCAGCTTGCAGGTGGCGACCACCTTCTCCGCCCATATGGGAGCACCGTACAACATCATTGCGTGGACGGTGCCAGCGTACAAGCGAACACTTTCGCCCGGCTCACCCAGGTTTGGGAGAAGACGGCTTAAGGCCATAGCCGCCCTCTCCACCCTGGGGGATATTTGGCGAAAGTGTTCGCCAAAGGCCCAACGGCTATCGAGGTGGAGACCCAGGTATTTGATCCGGGTCCCCACCTCGACCGGGGTGCCTTCCACCCTGATCTTGACTTTAGGTGGCGCCCCACGTCTTCCTTTGTGGAAGAAGGTAGCCTCGGTTTTGTGGGGCGCCACCTTTAGTCCTATCACCTTTATGATGTGGATCACCTTTGCCGTGGCAATATTTGCTTTCGCCACGGCGTCCCTCCAGTTCTCCCCGCCGGCTATGATGAGAGTGTCATCGGCGTAACAGATGACGCTGCAGCCGGCGGGAATGGCAGTCCGCAGGACCACATCGTATGTGACGTTCCACAGTAGGGGACCCAACACTGACCTGTGGAACGCCACACGACATTTGCCTTTCTCGCCGTTCCGCATCCCGGTCGTAAGGATAGGATCGTATAGGATATTTTCCTATCCCGGAAATAGTCCCGGATCGTGGCGACGAGATAGGGGGGCACCTGATGGTGCTCCAGAGCCTCCCCCACTCGCCGCCAGGGCAGGGTGTTAAATGCGTTGGAGATGTCTAGCGACACCGCCAACGCCACCCCGCCCTCCTCCATCACGGATTCCGCGGTCGAGCGCACTCTCTGGATAGCGTCTATCGTAAAGCGCCCGACCCGGAACCTGTATTGATCTTTATTAAGATCCGGTCCTACCCGGGACAGGTGCCGGACGAGGCGGTTGGCAATAATTCTTTCGAAGATTTTGCCCGCCTCGTCCAGCAAGCAAATCGGCCGGTATGCGGACGGCTGGTCCTGCGGCTTGCCTGCCTTAGGAAGGTGGACTAGATTGGCCTCCTTCCATAAGGAGGGAAACTTACCCTTCCTGAGACATGTAGTGTACAGGTCCCTCAGGGGATCCATCATCTCCTTTGAGGCGAGGCCCCAGGTCTTCCCTGGGATGCCATCAGGTCCCGGCGCCTTGCCGTTCTTTATTCTCCTGATGACACCCCGTAATTCCTTCCTGGACACATGGTGTTCCTCCTCGTCATGCGCGAACCCTCCTAAAATTGTGTCACGAGGCAATAGCTATAAAACGCCGAAATCGCGACCCCCCTCTGATCACGAGCAAGGGTCCATGCTCGCTCGCATCTCTCACGTGTCATGGGGTGCTGGTACCTGAATCACAGACAATCTAACAATCGTAAAACCGCAAACACTCCCGGATTTTATGACCTCGCATAGAAGAGATACATTTTTCCCACCTCCGCACAACTGAATAACCATATTTACTCAGATATCTAGTACATCCGATCTTATTGGTCTTCTAGCTGTAACCCCCTTATATTGAATAATTTATTATAAAAGGTTCTAAGAAAGAATTTCTTGAGAAACCCCCACCAGAAAGAAGTTGCACACGAGACGAGGATTTTCCGCATTTCGGCGGGTATTTAAACCCCTAAAATTCGAGCTTCTGTACGGCATCAAGGCATTATAATCGCCGTACGGCATCGCAGCATTTCGAAATTACATCGCTGTACGGCATAACAGCACTACGGGACTTCGGCATTATAATATTAAACGGCATAGCGTATCACGACGTTATTGCGTTTTGTATAAAGTCACGCGTTAGCCGTCAACCACGTTGACTCTTAAACTTTGTCAGTCGCGCATAGAATTGTAAAGTGAAGTGAAGATAGAATAAAGAACTCTTGATCAACGTATCCGAGTACTCTTGATTTCGCATCACGTGACTGAGATGGATAGATTGCGCTAGACTGGTGATCTTTCTTTAAATTTTTACCTTATCATTCATTCTCCTAATAAATAAACAAGTACTTTTTGCGTCACGAAATAGCTTATCTCGGACACATTATCGGGAATACTGGGGTCAAACCTGATTCAAAGAAAATAGAATCCATAGTTAACATTTCTGTACTGATAAATGAAAAAAATATAAAACAATTTTTAGGATTAACCGGATATTATAGACGATTTATTTCGCAGTTTTCTAAAGTCGCTAAACCATTAACAGATTTGTTAAAGAAAACCAGCACGTTTAATTGGCAACAAAATCAAACTGAACCTTTTAACACTCTTTATGTTCCGCACCTATACTTCAATATCCTGATTTTACCAAACTATTTATCTTAACAACCGATGCATCCGGATATGCTATCGGAGGAGTACTTAGCCAAGGACAAATCGGAAAAGATTTGCCGATCGCCTATACATCTCGCGTGCTAAATAGCGCCAAACAGAATTATTCTACTATTGAGAAAGAATACCAAGCTATAGTTTATTGTGTTAATCATTTCCGACTTTACTTATACGGAAGGAAATTTACTATTATCACAGATCACAAGCCCTTAATCTGGCTATATTCAATTAAAGATCCCTCCTCTAGATTATGGAAGTGGAGAACGAAATTAGCAGATTATGAATACAAGATACAATATAAAAAGGGAAGCTTGAATAATAACGCAGACGCTTTATCCAGAAATCCATCTATCAACCATACCGTTCCTATATTCACTAATCACGATTATGACGAACCATCGAACGAACCCCTCCCGCACGTGTATCAAGTAATTCTAAAAAATATCATGAACCCGTTGAAACCCCCTCTCCTAATCAACACTCTGAAGAAACCGATGTATCTATAGAAGAATCTTCTAGCGATGACGACGATGAAGCCAATGATAATCGAAGAACAATTATGGATCTACACGAAGGTCATCATATATACGAAGAAGTGCTCGAGCTTATAGAACCCCTGATTTAATGTTAGTTACCGAAACTCGCGACAGTTTATTGAGACAAAATGATATTTTCATTCATTTAATTTTCATTCAATTCGACTGTACTCCTTACGACAATGGTGCTAAGGAATATCAAAAAGCTAATTTACTACCCGCATACGAACACCTCATGTTCGAAAGAGTAAACGTACAAACAGTTAAATCTAGAACCTTGATATTAATCCCTATAAGATTAAATAATCGTTCGCGTTTAGAACCGCTTTAAAAAATTGCATACGTTCCCTCTTGGATGCTGTAACAGAATTACGATTAGCTTCTTTTAGCATCAGTAAAACCGATCGTTTCGACGACATACCATGGCGTTACGTAATTAGTCAGATTCAAGAATTTTTACGAGAATTACCATACCACTGTCTGCGGAAACTTAGTTCAAACTCCTCCTGTCGAGGAACGCGAAGCTCTCATAATCGAAAATCACTCTTCCGCTCACGGCGGTTAAAGGAATCACTTAAACCTACAATCGAATAAGACCTTATTATCATTGGAATACCATGAAAAAGGATATCCAGCAATTCATCCAGAAATGCCGTCAATGTCAACTGAAGAAATTAACACAAATAAAAACGAAGCAACCCATGATAATTAAAAAGATACGCCTAAAGCCGCATTCGATAAGGTTTCCCTCGATATAGTAGGTCCCCTTCCAATAACAAATTCCGAAAATCAATATATATTAATTATGCAAGATTTATTAACTAAATATTCTGTAGCAGTTCCCTTAAGAGAAGCAAATTCTTTATCTATTGCAGACGCACTCACTAAAAATTTTATTTCCATATATGGCGTTTCTAAAGCCATTCTCACAGATCAAGAAATTAATTTTCTATTCGGTCTAATACGAAATTTAGCAAAAATGTTTAATATACAACATTTTAAAACTACTGCCTATCGCCCACAGTCTAACGGTCCTATCGAAAGATCACACCACGTGTTAACTGAATATCTTAAAACTCGAATCCAAAGGGAAAGAGACTGGGATAATTATATTAATATGGCAATGTTCTCATATAATACTGGTGTTCACGAAGATACACAATATTCTCCCATTGAGTTAGTTTTCGGTCGAATAGCCCGATTACCTTCCACCCATCCACCTGCAGAAGGTAATTTAGAAATTACTTATCGAGATTACTTAACTGATTTATTTAATAAAATCCGCGACACACAAGAAGACGCTCGTAAAAATCTTATAACCTTTAAAGAGCGAAGCAAACGTTATTATGACCGGAGACTTAATGAATTTTTAAGTAGGATCACAAGTATTTTTATTAAAAGAACCAGCAAGAGCAAAATTTGCCGATCAATATACAGGCCCCCATGAAGTTATAAAGATTTTACCTCAGAATAATGTCAAAATTCTAGTTAAATAAACTTGGAATTGTTCATGTGAATAAGTTAAAAATCGCCCATGTTGAGCCAGGATGAAATTAATATGTATTACCTTTGGTTGCAGATGTTGGTATCGCCGACGAAACATTATTCCAGGATTTAATGCAGTTACCTTCTTTTACAGCATACCATCGCCTGTGATTACCAACTGCTCCGAGACCCTGGAACAATCTAAAGGTGGACAACAGTCCTCTCTTTTATCGACATGCAAAGTTGTTGACTACCTTATATCTTTTATAATTTTTGCTTTTCTTTCAATTATCATAACCAATGACCTCTGTCATATTTGCCTTAACGCTATTTTAACTTTAGGACCCTTACTTGTTTAATACAGTAATCGTAACAACTATTTTCGCCTCATATGCGCATATATAATCAATAAAAGGGGAAGGAACATTAATTATACATTAAATACACGGATTTTATAAAATCATTACTATATACATATAATGTGTCTAAGGATAAATTTTAAATACAAACCACCTCTCTTACTAAGATATTTTCCAGACTTGTATCAGATAAGATGTGTGCGCGTAGCAGGTTATCAAGCCATAGGGGATAGCGATAAAATTTGTATAGATTGCTACGACCAAACAAACCATGAAGGTTATTCATAATTGGCCACGGGATTATCTACGGAGATATGAACCCTGTTAACTGCCGCATTTGTAAAAACGCGATATCCATGGAGGCACGTTCAATTTTGCAATGCGATATATGTTTTACGGGCTACATACAATTCATGAATATTTATAGAGATCGTTGTAGTAATGAAATCGCCTTTCTATTGTCACGTATGAGTGATCTTCCTTCTCTCTCTATGCCTAGGCTAGTGAGAAAACGGGTGCTCTCTATTTTTGTGAGGCAACCTGTTTACACCGGCTATACCCCCTTTTTTTTTTTTTGTGCTGTGGAAACCATCATGGTACCGCTCGCCCTTCGGGTAGGGGACGAGGGTTATGTGGGACTCCTTGTTCCCCTTGGCCGATCCACTAATGGATCGGCCAGGGGGCCCAAGACCTACCTCACTAAAACCACAGCGGGTGCCTTCGCTGGCGCTTATGGGGGTGGCAAGGAACTGCCGAAGCATTACTTCTTGCCACCCCCTGGCCCTACCTATCCCAGGAGAGCATCTTCCCCGAAAGGAAGATACTCTCCCCCGCGCATCGTGCGGTTCTATCCCGGTTGCGGCGCAGGAGGGCACCGCCCCAACGCCGCGCCCTCCCAGAAAGTTTGGGGGGCGGGATCACGGCTCGAGTGTTCCCGCTCGAGCCGCCACTCCCCGCTCCCGGAACGAGGCCCCCTCCCCCTCCCAAAAGGGACGGGAGATTCGGCCAACGCTCCGGGAGCCCTACTTCTGCGAACTCCCCCACCCCCCTCGAAGGGGGGGAGCCCCCCGCAGGCAGTGGTGCCCTCCCACCGGCGCTCTAGGGCACCGGTGAGAGGGCCGCCCCTGCCGCGTCCCTTCCCGGGGGGATCACGTGCAATGGGGCTCAGTTGTCTGAGCCCCTGTGATCCCTCCGTGCCACAGGGCTCGGGTCCCTTCCTTTAAGGAATTCGACCATCGGCCCGGGGGCGTCACCGAGGCCCTCCCCTGGGGAAGTAACTCGGCCTGGGCGGGGACGGGCGCCGCCCAACTCCCGGCCGCAGGACTCACGCCGTGCAGCCACCAGCCGGGCGACACCCGCCCTCGCCCTCCTCCCAGTACTATCACTCCGCCTTTACAGGCCTTCCCTCTTTCATATCCGGCGAGGGGGGCATCGCGCCCCTCGCCGACTTGCTCCGCCCTAGCGGCCCTCTCTTTCTAACTTTGCTGGGCGAGGGGGGCACAGCGCCCCTCGCCCAGCATCCATCCCGCTTAGTTCACCCCATCAGGGAGGCGTCTGCTTGTTCGGCAACGAGGGGGTTCGCCTCCGCGTCCCCGCCACGGCGGGCCGCCCCCGCCGCTGCCCTCTCCACCTCGGGCACCACCCCTCCCCCGCGAACCCTCGGCCCTTCCTCGCCGGGGCACCCAGGTGGGGTCGTCCCTTTCCTCGCGGGATTCGGGGGTAAGCGTTTGCCTACCCCGTACCGGCTATACCCCTGGGACGCCGAGAGCTAGGACCGAAATTACGGATCTAGGGAATGTTGTAGGTCACAGGAGTGGGGGTATTAGTTACTAGTTGGGAGTATCGAATCTCTTAGCGATATCTCGATGTCGTTTAAAATAGTTATAACTTGATCGAAAATTATTTTACCATTCAAATATTCATAGATCAAATTGACTATTAATTGGTAAATCGTATTGCAAATTAAGCCTTGAAGTTGTTTATTCATCTGGATAATAATAATTCAGGGGGTAATTAATAAAATGAATTTGATATTTATTTAATCGTCTGTGAATTCGACGTTTATTTGAGCACCAAGGATATGAAGATTATCTAAGCAGACTATGAGCTGATCGATATCAATAGTTCCTTCTAAAACGTCAGTTAGTAACCCGATAATTATATTTATAATTGAATTTGCGTCGTCGTTTGTTAATCCTTGGACGTCTAATTCAGTAGATCTAGGTAGCATTTGAATTAATTGTTGAGGCAATGATGAGAATAATATATTAAATGCACGTATAATTAAGTGTACAGTCGGCAGCAATGAGGTTGCGACACTTTTTTTTGAATGAATTTATGAACGCGCACTCAAGTTCAGGATGCGAATGACTGTCATATGGTCATGCGCGATGAGCGATCACGACGTTGTCAATTGCGTATACAGTGTGTAACATAAATTTAAATGCCGCGCGCGGATAATTCATATAATAAACATTTAATTCAACATAAAAATATAATGTCAGTAGAGCACATTACAAGAAATATTAAATTAACCTGTTTTGTATCTAGCAATATGTATTATCAATAGAGATAAAGTATCGTTTTTATATTATATCATAAATATAAAAGTAGTATAAAAAGAATGAAAAAAAAAGAAAAATATTATCAAAAATTAAATTAATTCGATATATAATTTTATATTTATATATTCTTCTATTACATTACATATTACATATTATATATTTACATCAGTTTAAACGTATATTATACTAATAATAAATTTAACAATGAAAATTAACGTTAACGATTAATAAATTATGAAATTAAAATAATAAAAACAATTCCGTGAACAACAAACTTTGGCAAATCTTAAACATTTTTAATTATTATATACATTTTTAATTATTAAAAACGGGTAACGCTTCCCTTATTCTCGATTACTGCAGTTAATTTTTGGGGCATAGACGCTATTAATATACGCTTGTAATATTTCTTTTTCGGCAAGGATATGGTGAAAATATCCATTTTCCCCGAGCCTGCGCCGTGTCCCATGAACATGCCAATCCATCATCAGCTTTTATCTGTAAGATAAAATATTAAAATAAAAGATTAAAATATTGTTTAAATATAAAAATCTTATATATTACAAGTTTTATTACATATTATATTACATATTTGTATTGCCTTAGAATGCCTTGATTTTTTAAAATTAAAAATTACTCTAAATAACACAACAATTTTAGAATACAAATCATTAAATAAATTTAATATTTTATTTCTAAATTGAGTTGATAAAATAATAGAAAAATTATTTTTTTTGATGACTGAAAGCCAGTCATCCTAATTGAATTTACAATGATCTCCTCTTGCTCTTTTGTTGTGAATTTTTTTGATCCTAGATATGGCCCTGGATCTACGCCCTTCCTCTTCTTTTTTTCTCAATTCTATATACTGTCGCTCTCTATAATAAAATACATATTATTAAAGCAAAAAAATAAATTTTATGACTAAAAAAAAGTTCAACATTTTATAAACGTTTTTTTTTTAAATATAGAAAAAAAGGCTCTAATAGTAAAACTATATGTAAGGTAAAGAAGGCAAATTAAGAGCCGAGCGCGGTAAGAAAGGCGCAAATATCTTAATTAATGTAGATTTATTTAGAACTTGTACGTTTCGGTCCATGGATTTGGACCATCTTCAGCATCTAGTAACATAAAAGGTTACAGTAAACAAAAAAGAAGAAAAGATATATGACATGGAATATAAATATACGCGTAACAGTAATAAGTAAAGCGATGACTATAAAGCGATTACGTACATAATAAAATTAATTCATCCGATAGTGTGTCAGTGTTTGTCCCTCAACCATGAGATAGAATACCATGAGATAGATTCTTCTTTTTTGTTTACTGTAACCTTTTATGCTACTAGATGCTGAAGATGGTCCAAATCCATGGACCGAAACGTACAAGTTCTAAATAAATCTACATTAATTAAGATATTTGCGCCTTTCTTACCGCGCTCGGCTTTTAATTTGCCTTCTTTACCTTACATATAGTTTTTTTTTTTTAATTCAATAAATGTTTTAAAAATTTATTCATTTAAAATTAACTAAGTTTAGTCAAAAGAGTTATTAACTTTTTAATTTTATTATTTAACTTTTTTACTACTTAACTAATTATTATCTAACTCTATCCTGATTAATAATATATAATATATAATGAATATATATAATGTATAGCTTATACGTGGACATTGCATAATCTTGATATTTTCGTCGGACTCAATCCCACATTAGCATATGCAATTTTATTTCGCCTCTTTTTTCCTGCGAAATAAAGTCTTATTGTATTTATTTATACATCGAAGCAAGTTGAAATAAATGAACAACAGAATTTCTGTGTGCAATTTGAAATAAGTGAACAACAGAATGTTCATTTATTTCAAATTGCACACAGAAATTCTGTTGTCCGTTTATTTCAACTTGCTTCGATGTATAAATAAATACAATAAGACTTTAATATAAAATTGTGTTAGATTTTTGACATTATAAAAATGCCTAGACCAATTTCGCAAGAAAAAAGAGGTGAAATAATTGCATATGCTAATGTGGGATTGAGTCCGACGGAAATATCAAGATTATGCAATGTCCACGTAAGATATACATTATATATTCATTATATATTATATTATTAATCAAGATAGGGTTAGATAATAATTAGTTAAGTAGTTAAAAAAGTTAAATAATAAAATTAAAAAGTTAATAACACTTTTGACTTAACTTATAGTTAATTTTAAATGAATAAATTTTTAAAACATTCATTGAATTAAAAAAAAGCGTTTATAAAATGTTGAACTTTTTTGTTAGTCATAAAATTTATTTTTTGACTTTAATAATATGTATTTTATTATAGAGAGCGACAGTATATAGAATTGTGAAAAAAAAAGAAAAGGAAGGCCATGTAGATCCAGGGCATATCTTGGATCAAAAAAAATGCACAACAAGAGAGCAAGAGGAGATCATTGTAAATTCAATTAGGATGAATGGCTTTCAGTCATCAAAAAAAGTAATTTTTCTATTATTTTATCAACTCAATTTAGAAATAAAATATTAAATTTATTTAATGATTTGTATTGTAAAATTGTTGTTATTTAGAGTAATTTTTTAATTTTAAAAAATCATGGCATTCTAAGGCAATACAAATATGTAATATAATATGTAAACTTGTAATATTGTATAAGATTTTTATATTTAAACAATATTCTAATATCTTACAGATAAAAGCTGATAATGGATTGGCATGTTCATGGGACACTATACGGCGCAGGCTCAGAGAAAACGGATATTTCCACCATATCCCTGCCGAAAAAGAAATATTGCAAGCGAATCATAAGGAGCAACGGATAGGTTTCGCGTTAGAGCATTTAGGCTGGAATGACGAATGGAATATAACGATTTTTTCGGATGAAAAAGTGTTTAGTACGGATGAGAACGGAAAAGTAACATTATGGAGAATGAAAGGAACAAGGTATGCCGAGGAAAATGTTCGTTTCCGTCAACGATCTGGACACATCACATTGGGATTTTGGGGATGTATGTTCTTACATGGTCCTGGACCACTGGTTCAGACCACACCGCATATGAACAGCGAGGAATACATCCACATATTATCCGATGTGATACTGCCATATATTGCGGAAACATTTCCCGGCATACCTTACGTAAATTTCATTCGGGATAATTCAGGGGTCCATCGAGCGAGAGCTGTCCAGAATTGGCTGGCCGCACAACCCAACCTTAGGACGTTGAACTGGCCAGCCAAGTCCCCGGACATGAATGTCATTGAAAATCTTTGGGGCATAATAGTTCAAATTGGAACCCTCGAATTCAGCGAACGCGTGAGGCACTTGCGCATTCTGTTTTCGATCAATGGGATGGTCTTCGCGCAAGACCCGATTTATTTAATAATTTAATAGCGTCTATGCCCCAAAGATTAACTGCAGTAATCGAGAATGAAGGAAGCGTTACCCGTTTTTAATAATTAAAAATGTATATAATAATTAAAAATGTTTAAGATTTGCCAAAGTTTGTTTTGTTCACGGATTTGTTTTTATTATTTTAGTTTCATAATTTATTAATCGTTAACGTTACTTTTCATTGTTAAATTTATTATTAGTATAATATACGTTTAAACTGATGTAAATATATAATAATATGTAATATGTAATGTAATAGAAGAATATATAAATATAAAATTATATATCGAATTAATTTAATTTTTGATAATATTTTTCTTTTTTTTTCATTCTTTTTATACAACATTTATATTTATGATATAAAATATAAATGCGATACTTTATCTCTATTTATAATACATATTACTAGATACAAAACAGGTTAATTTAATATTGCTTGTAATGTGCTCTACTGACATTATACTTTTGTGTTGAATTTATTGTTTATTATATGAATTATCCGCGCGCGGCATTTAAATTTATGTTACACACTGTATACGCAAATTGACAACGTCGTGATCGCTCATCGCGCATGACCATATGACAGTCATTCGCATCCTGAACTTGAGTGCGCGTTCATAAATTCATTCAAAAAAAAATGTCGCAACCTCATTGCTGCCGACTGTACATATATCAATAATTTATATAATTGTCATACTCATCTATTTCTAAAAAATTCTCAGGGAGTTGAGCTTTTAGTTGAGAGATTAAATCGTTAGTTTGAGATTCTTCTTGATGGTTATATGCAATGTAATTTTCCTTTAGATAACGTATGTTCTGATACAATTCAGAGAATAATATTAATTCAGGGGAGTATGAATCTAAGCCTGACGGTAGGTTTATTACAGGCGTTGTCTTGTGTTCGGTAGTAAAGCTTCCTGAGGTATTAGGTCGAGAAGATGAAGTCTTTAAGCGACGCAATGTATCGGGAGAAAATGATACTATTTCGCACGATTTGACACGCGGCTTATTTTTAAGTGCTTTACGCTTAAGCCAGCGTAAAGTCGATATAACGCGGGCTTCGCGAGTTTTCAAGCCGGCTCGATGATTCCTCTTTTTCCGACGTGGTTTTCTGTTTCTCGGGTTGCTCATCTACAAGGGGTTATATGGTCGGAATGAAGGGTTTATAATGAGTTAGATAAGAACTATCGTGAGATAACATGAAGGGTGAACTTGAGGGAGTGAGATATCAATATTCGATACGTCTATTCATTTGATCTTAAATACAAATTCAAAAGGAAGGTCGATGGTTAAGGAGAATGTCTTCGGGCATACGAAGGATGCCTGTCGTCGACGATGGAAATAACGTAGGGTGTTGATGGGAGCTTTGTCACCAGACACTATCGCTGGGTGCTCGACAACGAAAGGAAGTTGAGGAAATGGCAGAAAGTTGCTTGTGCCTACGGTATGCGTTGCAACTATAGGTAAAATGAGGATTGAACCACGTCCAGAGCGAAATTAATTCTAGAATTCTACTTAAGAATTCTTACGCGATATCTTGTCTCTTGTTATCGATATTATTAGGCGAGAGAAGGTAACGAGAAGTTGTCTTCGGGCATACGAAGGATGCCTGTCGTCGATGGAAATAAGGCAGGGTGTTGAGGGGAGCTTTGTCACCAGGTACTATCGCTTGGTGCTCGACAACGACGGGATGCTGAGAAAATGGTAGAGAGTCGTATGGACTTACGAAAGGTACGTCCAACGGCTAGAGGTAAAGTGTGGATTGGACGACGTCCGAGTGAGTCTATCAAGAGTACTATTTCTACACGTTAATATTACTAATTTCTGATATTGATACCTTGAACAAATTATGGAAAGGTAGTTGGATTTTGATTCGGTAAATATTGACTGACAATGGGAAACTGTTAGCTACATGCAATGCGTAACAGTGGATTTCGTTTATTTGGTTTTAGGAGAAAATAATGATTGAAAGAGAATTGTCAGTCTAGCGCAGGTTAGAATTGGAATTCGCGTAAAGCGGCGTATTTAATAGTCTGGGTAATTATAAGTACTTACCTTGTGATAGACTGTGAACTTCAGGGAGTGGGTCGTTATACGCTTGTTCGCCTTTTTCCCTTCTCTAGGACCTCGGTCGCGGGATGTTTTGGCAAAATCAACGTACTCGAGTTTAAAGCACAAGAGTTCTTTATTCAACTTTTACTTTATAATTCTATGCGCGACTAACAAATCGGATATGTCAACGCAGTTGATGGCAAACGCGTGACTTTATACAGAGTATCGTAAGGCTACAGAAATGATGTGTTGTAGAGCTACGGTGGGATCTCGATAATGAGATTCCGTAGAGTTACGGTAAGATGTCGATGATGATATGCCGTAGTGTTACGATGAGATGCTAATGATGGTATGCCGTGATGAAGTTAAGAATTAAGGGTTTATATACCCATCAAATCGAGAAAAATCTGAGTGTCGCGTGCAGTTCCCTTTTGGTGGGGATTTCTAAGAAAGACGTTTTCTTGGAATATGTCACAATAAATTGTACTAAGAGGTCACGATACGGTGACCCGCAGGAGCGAGCGCTCTAGGTGTCAACTATCAATTTACGAGTTTTAGATAATCTGGACCGGATATCGAAGTTCGGCGGTGAGCTTGAGGTCAGGAGCTACGATTCCAAGAAGTGTCTAATTTATTATTCTTTTGCGGTTTGAACGCTAACATCCGATAACGCGAGGGAGATAACGGACGGAAGCGGCTTGTCACCTACGATCGGCACTTAATTACTTGCTGATTTGTGAGCTGATTTTAGAGGGGTCTGCGCATAGATACATGTTAAAGTTTCTTGTGGTTCGCCAAATATTCATTTATACGTTTATGGAATCATTTCTTATATAATTTATTTTATGTTATTAATTAGAATTCTTAATGATTGATAATTTATAATAAAACTTGAGTTTAATGCAATAGGGTAAGATTAAGTTATTTCTAAATTATAGAATTATGATTCCATAATGTAATATCGAGAATTTCTTGTTCTCATTTTGACTTAATTCTATAATAAAATATTCTCTTTAATTATATCTACTTGGGCCTTATTTATAAGTCTCTTCATTTAATAATTTACTCAATAAATCTTAATGATCTTGGGTTCGTTATCGAAATCATTTAATGACTGAAATAAGGCTTCGTAAATATAATTGCGGATGGAATCTTAAAATATTAAGTGTTTGAACACGTTTAGTAATTCATCGAATGCTTTTCACAGGTTTGTCATTACAATGCATCGCAAGATAAGGATTTATGGAACCTTCCTCATAATAATTCTGTCAGTGATTAAAAATACTTGTAAAACTTATTACTATAAATCTTAATTTGTTAAGTAAAGTTAGACATGTTATTATGTTTCTGATTCCATAAATAATATTATTATATTGTTTAATTGATATTGAATATTCATTATATAGGTGGGTTAGTCATGATTAAAATATATTCTTATTGCTAAGGATTAGTTTCATATAATAACAACTGGTTAGTTGAAGTATACGTTCAGGGGTCTCGGATGACGTTTGATTGTTCGGATCGCTAGTTCCTGGTAGCGGCTAGTTAGAACTAGATAACTGGAGACCCTAGATTTGGTATGGTTAGTAATTAATAATATAAATGCTTGATTTTAGTCTAAACAATTATATGTAAAGAGGAAAATCATTAATTATCCTTAAATTTTAAGTATCGGCGCAGGAAAAACAGTAGAGCGCAAAAATATGGTTTCGCGAAAATGACGGGACGTTACACCTCCCCCCTTATTTAAGAACAAATTGCGATGTATTCGAAGGATTTTGTTCGAGATCTTTTAAACGATCTCTTAAATTCTGATATGAATTAATATCAGAAACATTATTAGTAGTTGCTGATTCGATGTTGGATGAGGCATTATCATTTGGTCTTGAAAACCCATTAATGATTACGGTAGGTTCCCTGGAGAAGTCTTCAGGAGCAGAAGGTGACGGTGGTCCCTTGGCTGGTATTTTGTTATCGGTTTTATCGACAGGTCCTCGTGCGAGATGAAGTAGTAGATGAGTGAGAGAGCTCCAAATGGTTCCAACCAAATGCATGCTCCATTCATAGGCGGAATGTAAGGCATAACCGTGAATTGCTGTATCGACGAAGACTTTTATGATGCGAATAATTATTAGAATGCCAAGGATTCCAGCGGTTGCGGATCCGAATGAAATAAATCCGGTCCATACTCGTGAGGCGGCACTCTCGGCAATTTTATTGAGAGAGGCTTCGTCCAATAAATTATACATGGAGACAGCGTCGGAGTTAATGGAGTATCCCGTAATTCCTCTTGCAATTGTATTTAGAAGAACGGGTTTCTCTGCGGGGAACATAATGTGATCCCTCAGTTTTTCTATATCTTCTTCGGAGTATATTCCGCTGACAGCGAGGGCTCCTGGCATCAAATAATCCCAGGTTAATGTCGTCATTGGTTTTAATTGTTGCGGAGATAACTGTCTGATTTGAGGTTCAGGTGTGAACCCATGTATCCTCGATACGGTACATAGTTGGTAATTCAAAACTGCATTCCCTTTGATTTCCACATTTAGAAATTATCCGGGATTTCGGGGTGAGAAACAAGGAAGTGTTGCGGGTGGTTACAGGTAATTCCGTGTAACATTCCTTTGTTTTCCTTACTACAACATCTACAGGTATGCATTTGACGATGTGCGTGGTTTCTCCGGTTGTAAC
The DNA here is from genome assembly GCF_030444845.1 of Prenolepis imparis. Taxonomy (NCBI): domain Eukaryota; kingdom Metazoa; phylum Arthropoda; class Insecta; order Hymenoptera; family Formicidae; genus Prenolepis; species Prenolepis imparis. Next base: position 2,303,006 of record NW_028141166.1, on the reverse strand, counting down.
TGCCATATAGCCGGGTCCTTTCATAAGGCGATATGCGAATTCATCTGGTTGAATCATGTGGTGGTTACATCCTATGAACTTCCTCGATAGCAAAGAATTACGCTGTAGAAGCTTTAAAATCGTTAATTTTGAATTAAAATGTTACATAAAGTAAAATTGTATGCAATCATTAAATTATTGTTAAATTTGTTGATGGTTACAAATTGGTAAATTCCTTATTAATGACATTTTTTGTCAGATTATTGTAAGTACCCCAAAAATCGTGGCGATCGTTACGAGAACCACCTTTATAAGATTAAAATATAAAATATCTCGTAAACTATTCACTTTTTGACCATCCCTTATAATTTTTTATCCAGAATATTGTGAGGAATCAATTTATATAAAAAAAATATGATGGTACCATTTAAAAAGTTCAAGGTGACATTAATTTGTTTATAAAAAAAAAATTTTTTTATAAAATTTTTTATTGCATGTTAAAGCTTGCGTAAAGCAGATTGATTTTCACTGTATAAACTTTTTTTTAAACTGGCGAAAATGTCCCAAAAATCGTGGCGACCGTTACGTGAATCACCCTTATATAGTATATGAGGTATCCTTTCGTCACCGAGTAAGGTATGGAATTATAATAGATTATATGCACGTTTTATTCTAAAATTATGAATATGTAAAAAAAAATTTTTTTTTTCCTTGTTTTTTATATATGCTATATGTCTTATAACTTTATTTTGCAATTGAGTAGGATATAAGAATTTTACTTGGGTATATATGTACGTTCTATAATTAAGATATATATATTTCATTAAAATTACTTTAATTAGATCAGTTAGAACCAATGCGTAGATGTTAATTGTTTAGGGTGAAGCTTATCGTAGCGAGGAATATATACTATTTTATCTTACATAGATGCTTAATGATAAAAATAAAAATTCTCTTCTCTTTTTTTGTTATTATTTTTTTTCGAGGACGCTTTCATAGTTCGCTAATTCTTGGGATTAGGGCTGTCGAGCCGCGCGGGTTTGATATAGCATCCATATGTGTAATTTTTCGCTGGGGAAGGTTGTGTTTTAACGTCTTTGGGTAAGAGTTAGAAAGGGCGTGTCAAGTCGTAAACATGTCATAGGTAAAAGTGTATGTGAGTAGAGGGGGAATGGGAGGAAAAAGAAAATGGTTTTCCACGTGCAGATCAACGAAAAAGAATCGCATAGTCGCATTTTAGTTTTTGCAGTGGCAAGAGTGTTGTGAGAAAAGAAGAATTTATAATGGAAATTGAAGTCCCGTGTTTGAAAACGAGGGTGGTGATCAGGCGATTACCGATAATTCTGGTGATGGAGTTTGATAAGGAAAACGTAAGTAGTTATTCATGTGTATGAATCTGATTTATTATTAATGCTATTACCTCTGATATAAATGATATTTGATATTTGCTTAGTAATTTGGAACGGGGTGATCGAGATAGGAAAATATAATAATTAAGGGTTTTCTTTCTCAGCCCAGCGTCATTTCCATGGTGTATCAATACATGAAGAAGGATCGTGAAGATCGGCGAGAGAGAGCCGAAGAGAGACGGCGCTGGGAGGCTTTCCTGGAGGAGGAAGGGGATGATATTTTCTCCCTAAATAAATTATTTGAGGAATGGAGCGAGGAGGAGAGGTTGTTCAGAGAGAGATTTCTGATTACTGATGAGATGCTCAGTAAGTTCTTTTAAATTTTACGACGCGGTGGGTTAATATATAATTGATAGTTCGATGTATGTAACCTTTATTTGTTTGCTAGAGGACGACTGGGACTGTGGACCACCGTGGAGGGTATGCTTATGGGGGAACGTAATGAAGATGAGCAGACTACGTGCTGAGGGAAGGGTGCAGAGGATGATTGATTTCGCGGCGCCGGTGAGGAGGTGCGAGGACGCGGGGTACGATGCTAAAGATGATTTTGACGACGCGGAGTACCGTGAAGAAGTCTTACGCAAAGCGGGATTCTATAGGAATAAGAATTAGGTAAGTAAGGTTTCTTTTACTTTGTTTTGCTTTGGATTTATCTCATTGCTTGACATTATATTATTTTTGTGCATTGTTTCAGAACTGCCTTGATAGCATCATCGATTCAGGTTATTCCGAAGAGCGCGCGCGCGATCGCAAAACGTATATATTTTTAATCGTTCCTTTATAATAATTATTATCGTACGTATTTTACGTAATTATTAAAATTATGCTCGAGAAACTGCGTTATTTTATTTCATATAAGATGTTCTTAGGATTAAAAGAAAGACCCGAAAAGTTATTTATAATTAGTATATATCTGTAGTTACTAAAAGATTAAAGATACATTTATTCTAGAAAAATTTGTTACCTTTATTTCATACTGCCTTCATAAGTACTTTCTATACTCGTAAGATTAGAGGAAACACCGTAGAAGCATTTTATTGTTTATGATTAAGATTCATTAATTAAAATATATATTCTTATGATTTAAATTCATATATATATGAGATTCGTAATAAAATTAAAAGAAGCTAAGAATGCACTTTATTATATTATTATCGTATTAATTATCGTATATATATATATTTTTTTTTTTTATTAAATAGGACGAGCACTTTATTATCTACGATCAAGATTAAATAAATCAGATATTTGTCAACCATATTTGCTTAAGACTAGCTATTTGTCGTAGTGTAATTGTTTCGCCAGAATAATTATAGTAGTAAGATCGAAGGAAGCTATAAAGAGACATTTTATCATTTTATATATAGTTAAGATTAAATAGATAGGACACTTTATCGTATTAGGATTAAATAGATAGGACATTTTAAGGTTACTTAAAGTATAGTATATTTTCCCAAAATGTTTTCATTCAATGTCTTCATTAAGTATTAAAATGCTTGGAGTTAAAAGTAGTAATATAGAATGTATATTTTTATATAGTTTTAACGATATATTATCATTTAATATATACATATATATATATATATATATATTAAATGATAATATATCGTTAAAACTATATAAAAATATACATTCTATATTACTACTTTTAACTCCAAGCATTTTAATACTTAATGAAGACATTGAATGAAAACATTTTGGGAAAATATACTATACTTTAAGTAACCTACATATATATATATATATATACATATATATATATATACATATATATATATATATATGTATTATCTCTATAAATTTGAACACTAATAATGATTAAATGCTGCGTATAATTTTCATATTATCATTATTATTACGTTTTAGACTGTACGTTTAACGAAATGTAGTATAACTAGTTTACTGTATCTCCTAATTTTAGTTAATTACGCGGAATTGCATTTACCTTGGACTTAAGTATTTATAAGGTTGTAATAAAGATATAATTTATTCTATATCTTGTTATAGATTAGTGATTTATTTGGTTAATAAATGTTAAGATAGAGACCGTTTATAGAATTGTCTTAGTTGTGACTAGATAACTCATCAAGGTTATAATATAAGTTACATAGGAGTATGTAAATGTTAGAAAATATATTTTGTTTTAGTAAATAGATTATTTGGTTATTAGGTTGGGGTTCTCAATTCAATTTCAAAGCCAATGTCGTACACCGAGAGGAAAAGAACATCCACGGTAGCAGTGTCCAGAACTAGAAGTGCGATTTTGTTAGAATAGTATGTTTCAAAGGCGTTCATGAATTCTATATAAGTGATAAAGCAATCGTCACATTGTAAAACAGAGCGTTTTTCTATGGCTATTTCGCTGCTGCAGATTCGACAGTCGGCAGGGCTCATATCTCCGTCTATAACTCCGTGACCAATTATATGTTTATAACACTTTGGGGTTGTGCGGTTATAGCATTTAATACAAAGTCTATTGCCACTTTCTTCAGCTTGGTAGCCAGATATTCGTAGGCATTTTATTTCATATAGTTCTGGAAAGTGCTTTAACAAGAGATGTGGGTTGTATTTAAAATTCTTCCCGATGCATATTTTGCAATTAGTAAGTATAGCGTTAGTATTTATTGTTGTTAAAGTTTTTTTTTTTGCGTATAAAGTGAAAATATTTAGTACGGTTGCTGCATTTAAGCAGAAATTAAGATGGTTTATTAGAAATGGAAAATTTGATAAATAGTTAATTAATAAAAGATGTCAGGTGATCCGTAAAACAGTGTTGATAAAAAGGAGAACTGTTTCCACCTGAAGTTGATCCGGGGCTTTAGGGGCAGTTCGTAGTCACAGACGATGGAGAGCTGTTAAAGAGGATAACTGCTTTAGGCCCTGGAATAATGTTTCGTTGGCGCTGCCAACATCTGCAAAGATGATACATGTTATTTTATCCTGGTCCGACATGTGCAATTTTTAACTTGTTAACGTGAACAATTCTGGGTTTATTTTTGACTAATAATTTGACGTTGCACTGCGGTAGAACTTCTATAATTTCATGGGGTCCGGTATATTGGTCGGCGAATTTTCCTTTTGCAGGTTCCTTTAGTAAAAATCCACGTGATCCTACTTGAAAATCTTATTCGTTAACTTATTCGATCGTAATAATGTTTACTTCGTTCTTTAGAGTTTATGAGGTTTTTGCGTGCGTCTTCCTGTGTGTCATGTATTCTGTTAAATAAATCAGTCAGATAATCTCGATAGGTAGTCTCTGGATTTATGCTAGATTATTGCCATGGTACATCGTCGAAACGATTAGTTTTACTGATACTAAAGGAGGCTAAACGTAATTCAGTTACGGCATCTAAAAGGAAACGCATACAATTTTTTAACGTTTGTTGTTCTAAGCGCGAACGATTATTTAATCTTATAGGAATGGATATTAATGTTTTTGATTTAACTGTTTGTACATTTACTCTTTCAAACGTGAGGTTCTCATATACTGGTAGTAAATTTGCCTGTTGATATTCTTTAGCGTCGTTATCATAAGGAGTTCCGTCCATTTGAATAAAAATTACGTGATCGTCTTTTTGTCTTAATAAACAGTCGCGGTTTTCGGTTACTAGAATTAAATCTGTTTCCCGTGGTTCTGCGAGTTCGAGTACTTCTTCATATATGTGATCTCCTTCGCGTAGGTCAATAACTGTCCTTCGTTTTATTGTCGCCGTCTTCGCTGCTGTCGTCGTCACTGGAATATTCTTCTACTATTACGTCAGGTTCCTGAGGATGTGGGTTAGGTGGAGGAGCCTTAATAATTTCGCAATAAATATTAGGGTTACTAGAAACGGGTTCGACCAATGATTCGTTTAGAGATCCATCATACTCGTGATTTACGAATAGGGGAATGGTGAGATTAACAGGTGGATTTCTGGATAAAGCATCTGCATTATTATTTAAACTCCCTTTCTTATATTGTATTTCGTATTCGTATTCAGCCAATTTTGTTCTCCATTTCCATAATCTGGAGGAAGGATCCTTAATAGAATGTAACCATACGAGGGGTTTATGATCAGTAATAATAGTGAATTTCTTTCCGTATAAATAAGGTCGAAAATGATTGACGCAATAAACTATGGCTAAGCATTCTTTTTCGATAGTAGAATAATTTTGTTCGGCGTTATTTAACACGCGGGAGGTATAAGCGATAGGTAAATCTTTTCCGATTTGCCCTTGACTGAGTACTCCTCCGACAGCATATCCGGATGCGTCGGTTGTTAGAATGAAAGGTTAAGTGAAATCGGGATATTGAAGTATAGGTTCAGAGCATAAAGAGCGTTTTAGAATGTCGAAAGCCTCTATTTGCTTTTGTTGCCAATTAAACGTATTATTTTTCTTTAGTAGGTCTGTGAGTGGTTTAGCGACCTTGGAAAATTGAGGGATAAACCGTCTATAGTATCCAGCTAATCCTAGAAATTGTTTTATGTGTTTTTCATTTTTCGGAGGGGGAAATCTAACTATAGATGCTATTTTATTTGGATCGGGCCTGACTCCGTCATCTCCGATAATATGACCGAGATACGCTACTTCGTGATGCAGAAATTCGCATTTATCGGGTTGTAATTTTAAATTCGCATTTCTTAATCTTTGCATCAATTTATTAAATTTAATTTCATGCTCTTCTAGAGATCTGGCGTAAATAATTATGTCGTCCATATATACGAATAATTCATTACACTGTAATCCAGAAAGAACGTTATCCATTAATCTTTGAAAAGTCGCTGGTGCGTTTTTTAGACCGAAAGGCATTCTTTTAAATTGATAATGACCGTATGGAGTCGAAAATGCGGTTTTAGAGTAATCTTTAGGAGCCATGGGGATTTGATGGAAACCGGAGGTTAGATCGAGAACAGAGAAATATTTAGCGGATCCTAATTGATCTAAAATATCAGTTATGTTTGGGAGAGGGTATGCGTCTCCTATGGTTTTTTCATTGAGACTGCGATAATCGATGACCATTCACTATCTTTTATTTCCCTGTGAATCTGATTTTTTGGGTACTATCCACACGGAGGAATTATAAGGGGATGTAGAATATTCGATTAAATTATTGGATAATAATTCATTGACTTGTTTATTGATCTCGTCCTTGTGGACAGGAGGAAATCGATATTGTTTCATATGGATAGGGATCTCATTAGTAGTGGGTATGAAATGCTGAGTGGCGTTAGTAGCTCCGAGATTATCGTCGGGAAGATGAAATCTGTCGGCATGATTATGAATTAATGATTTGACATTATTGAGCTCCTCGGAGTTTAAATGTTCTAATCGTAGAAGCTGCATGGTAGCAAATGTGCGGTCGCAAGGAGCTTCGTCATTGCGAATTTCTTCGAGATATGAAGGGTTATTGATATATAAAGGAGAAGTCGTTACGAGCCCTCGGGTTGCAACGACGTGAGTAGAATTGTCTTCAAAATCTAATTGATTATTATGAATCACTGGATGCCCTAAGGTTGCAGTGAAATTTTCGTACCTAACTTTTTCATTGCATTCAGAAGAAGGACCGTCGGTCGTCTCATTCCCTCGGGTTTCGACGGCACCGTCTGGGATCGTGGATCCAGACGTATCCGCAAAGTCAAAAAATCTTCTAATTCGGCAGAAGGGACATCTACGTGATAAGCACGGTCAGAGGTATTAATAATGGGTAGGTAAGCTTTACCGTTAATATTAGAGACTATAGCTTCTCCGAGATATACATCTTTGTTATACGCGTAGCGTGGTATATATCCGTATGATTTATCTGGGTTAGTGATATTAATGAAAAAGGGCGAGACCGATCGCGGTCCGACGCGGAGAAAACTTGCCTCTGAGAATGGAATTCTAATATCGTCGTAATGTAGGCATCGATTTTTATAATCGATAGCGGCTCGTGTTTACAAAAAAGTGTTTTCTAAAATTCCATCCTGTGGAAAAGTGACGGTATCGGGAATTATATAAAAACAGGTAGGGAGACCAAGAAAATTTATAACAACGGAGCCTAAGGTCGGCATCATTTCAGAAGATAGTCCCTGAAGAGCTAGGACAACTTCGCGAAGTTTTATTTTTCGATCAAGACAGTGTCGTTTTATGAGATTTACTCCAGAGCCTGAATCGACCATGAAGAGGCAATCTCCCTGAAGATCTGGGGATGAAAGGACAGCAGTGGTTAGGCTATGAGGTTTTGCTTTTCGTCTATTCTTCCAACACTGGTGATAAGGTACGAGTCGGGCTTAGAGGTCGCACTGTAGTAACTGGTGCGCGTTGGAGAAGAGAAGGGCGTCCCGGTTGAGCATCGTTCCGGCGGGCGCCAATTGTTACCGGAACGCTCTGGGCCTTTCCCTGATTATTGTTACTGGTAGAAGGGCGTGGGGGGGAAGAATTATTTTCGAGGGAGCGTCTGTACGCGAGCTTGCGGCATTTGTCAATAAGATGTCCGGGATTTTTACAGTAGCGACAGATTTTCTCATGAAGGTAATTGGGTCCGGGTTATCCTGGGATAAGAGGTTTTATAAAGGGGACATTGTTTCGTGATGGTTTTGATGGAGAGGATTGTTGTGGCTCATGAGTTATTGTTTGTTGCAATGGTCCAGATCTATTCGAGAAATCAGCGCGAGGGGAAATGTTAGTTCTATGCATGGAAGTAGCCCGTTTGCGCGCATTTTCCGCTTCTAGAGTTTTTGATAACTTTATAGCGGTCTCGAGGATGTTGTCGAGTGAGAAGACTCCTTCTAATTTAACTCTAATTAACAAGTCAGTAGGGAGACCGTTAACGAAACTAGTACTAACACTACGGTCGATGATATCTTTGGTAGGTTCGTCGATTTCTCCGTAACAGTCGCTTTCTCCGTTGATTATTGTACAGTCTCTCGTAGAGGACAGACGTGTTTTTCTTCCTCTCTTGTCTTGCGTGTTTTTGAAAATCCTTCCTAATTATATATTTCTGTTTGGCGATGGACGGAAAAAGGACTTGCAAGGGATGTGGTACAGTTGTGGTCAAGCCTATTGTTTGTATAACCTGCGATATGGCAACGCATCCAGCCTGCATAAATCGCACGGGGCATCCACATGCTAAGGGACAATTTTTAAATTGCGATGCTTCATCGGACACAGCCCGAAATGCAACTCTAGACTCTACTCTCCTAAAAAGCATAAAAGATTTGTTGCGATTGGAGTTTGATAATTTTCGGAGGGACATTAAAGAAATGTACCGGGCTGACATGGAGGAAATTAAAAAGGATATACAAAACCTATCAGGACGCATCGATCACCTTGAAAATTTGCTGGCTGAATCACAACAAACGGCTTCCTCAAATTTCCCCGAAGAAAGTATTATGGAGGAGATAAGAGAGAGAGAGAGGAGAGGTCAGTGAATCTCATTTTCCTGAATCTGGATGAGCTTGAGGACGGCATCAGAGATGACCTAAACCTTGCAAGGGACATTATTTCATCAATCCAGACGGATGTCCCGGAGATCAAAGTTTTGCGCCTGGGTAAAAAAATCCAGGGGCGTCCACGACCACTTCGGGTCTCACTACCTGCCGTGCATGATGTGCAAAAAATATTGAAGGGAAAGGCACGTTACAATGGACCTGTGAAAATTTTTCAAGACCAAACATTGAAACAGCGGAAGCACTTTAAGGAACTGCAGCTGCAGCTGAGGTCAATGAGGGACGCAGGGGAGACAAATAAGACGATCAGATACAAAAATGGGATCCCAAAGATTGTATATATTAACCCCGGTGCGTTCGCAAAAAACTGAGTCGCTTGCCTCTGATTTACTACCAGAATGTCCGAGGCCTGCGAACTAAATTATTTGATTTGCGATGTAGCCTAGTTACTGTATCTCAAAAGTTTGATGTCATTGTGTTGGTCGAAACATGGCTATGTAATAGCATTGCGGACGCGGAGTTGGGATTAAATGACTATAATGTATTTCGCTTGGATAGAAATTCTGAAAATAGTGTGCATATGCGAGGGGGAGGCGTGCTGATTGCGGTACGAAGGAACATATTTAGTAAGGTCGTAAAAACCACAGAATTGAATGTCGAGCAGTTATTTGTTGACATTAAATTAGGGCACAGGCATTTAACCGTCGGTACTGTCTATTTACCCCCAGCTTCGACTCCGGCTATTTATGAAAAACACTGTTTATCGGTTGAACAGGTGCTGGGGAGGTCGTTGAACTCGGATATTTTGATTGTCGGTGATTATAACCTGCCGAGCATGTGCTGGTACAATAATAAGAGTCTTATAACACTGAATAGAGTTTGCAAAGAATCTGAGCAAGCTAACATTATCTTAAATTTTTTTAACGAATTTAATCTTTCTCAGCACAATAGTATAAATAATAAGAGTAGTAACATATTGAACTTGGTATTCTCCTCGTTGCATAACGTCGCCGTTAACTGGGCCCTTGAGCCGATCTGTAAATGTGATGTATATCACCCGCCTATTGTGATCTCTTTGCCTATGTCAAATGGATCGTTGTTCTCATCGACTCCTGAAGCAAAACTAAATTTAAAAAAAGCTAACTACGCGGATATAAACAACTATCTAAACGGTATTAGATGGGATGAAGAGCTACTGAATCGTAACGTTGATGAGGCCGTTAACTTTATGTATATGCATCTGGAGAGGGCAATCGATGCCTATGTACCGGTACATGTGAAGCGTAAATCGGCATATCCAATATGGTTTACTAGCGAATTGAGATCGATCACGATAGCCAAAAAAGTGGCACACCACCGTTACAAAAACACGAACAATCTCTCTGACTACTTCCTATTTGCGAAATTAAGAGCTAAATGTAAATCTCTCTCCTCGGGGTGCCTGAAAGACTATGTTCGAAACGTTGAGTCTGTGATAAATTATAATGTCAATGCATTCTGGGGGTTCACAAAATCTATGCTAAAATCAAATGGACAGCCCTTATATCTATATAGTAATGAAACGCCTATCGTAAATAGCGGGAATATTGCTAATCATTTTGCGGACTATTTCGAATCCGTCTACACGACATCTGGAGGGGGGAGCGTCGAGGACGTAACGTGTGAACAGGATCTGAACTTGCACAATATTGAAATAAATATTAGCGAAGTGTTTGAATGCATAAACTCCACTTTATTAAATTCATGCTCGGGTGTTGATGAGATACCATCATTTTTCCTCAGATCTTGTGATTACGTTATGTCAAGAATCTTATGGATTATTTTCAATAAATCATTATCCAGTGGCATTTTTCCAGAGCGGTGGAAAATCTCCATAGTCACACCGGTTTTTAAAAGCGGCGATAGAACATTGGTAAATAACTATAGGCCTATAAGCAAGCAGAACCTAATGCCAAAAATATTTGAAAACATTGTTACAAACAAATTATCGTCTCTGTGTAGAAATGTTTTAATAGATGAGCAGCATGGCTTTGTGAACGGCCGATCGGTTAACACGAATCTCCTCCTATATCATGACTTTTTGAGTGCCTCGATGGAGGGGGGCGCACAGGTTGATACGATCTACACAGATTTTAAGAAGGCCTTCGATAGTGTGGATCACACGTTGCTAAAATGCAAGTTGCGGGCTATGGGTTTTGAAGGGGCGATATTGAAATGGATATCCAGTTTTGTTGAGGGTAGATCCCAGACTGTAAAATTTGGAAACAGTTTCTCCAGAATCATTGCTCCTGCATCGGGTGTCCCTCAGGGCTCTCATCTTGGCCCACTTCTATTTAATATATTTATCAATGACATTGGTGGAGTGTTTAAAAACAGTAAATTTTTACTTTATGCTGACGATCTTAAAATTTTTCGTAATGTAAATAACGTAGAAGAGGCCGAGTTACTGCAGCAAGACCTTGTTCGATTGGGCAAGTGGAGTGATGTAAATAGACTATGTTTTAATTTAACAAAGTGTCATGTGATGCATATGAGCAAAAAAACTACTATACTCAATTTTAATTATGTTATGGTGCCTCCCTCTCTGTTGTTGACTCTGTAAGAGATCTTGGAGTGATTTTTTGCTCAGACCTGTCATTTGATATGCACATGCGAGCCATTGTAAATAGAGCATATAGAAAGCTAGGTTTTATTTTGCGTTCCTGTAAATATTTTAAGAATATAAAAACATTAAAATTGTTATATTGCGCATTGGTTAGACCGCATGTGGAATACGCGGCAATTGTGTGGTCCCCTTACCAGGTAAATCACAGTCTAATGATTGAGAGGGTTCAACACCGGTTCATACGGAGAATTAGTTTCCTCGTGGGTGAGCCGATGAAATACTCGGATCACTCATATGGGGATTTGCAGGGAAGACTCGGGCTTGTCTCATTGCAGAATCGCAGGGAAATTCTTGATTTAACCTTTCTTTTTAGGCTGATCGGGGGGCAGATTTACTGTGCGGAGCTGCTTGCAAAGGTGAAATTGCACATCCCGAGTAGACCATTAAGAAATAAACAATTGTTTCATGAAGAGTACCATCGCACATCGTATGGGAGACACAAACCTCTCAATCGTATCTGTATACAAGCGAACAAAAGTGTGGATCTGGTCGATTTCTTTCATGGCTCCATAGATTCATTTAAGCGATCCCTACTGATGAGACTATATTTGTTAAATATGTAATATTTTAATTGTAGCGTGACATTGTTTCCTAGTTGTCAATCTCTTTCTGTGTATTAAAGGGAAAGCCTTTCCCGTCTATAAGATAAATAAAAAATAAATAAAAAAAAATTATAGCTGCACGTAATTCTTTTACTCTTCCTATATAATCGAAAATATCCTCGTTAGGTTTCATATAGATGTTTGCGAGTTCACCGCGATACTGATCTACAGATTTATTTGGACCGAAAATAGCTTTTAACTGTTTTGTTAACGAAAAAACAGAATTATATTCTCTTCCTTCTATCGCGGAGTAAGCATGTCCTTGTAATTTATTAATTATAAGTTGCACTAAGTAATGTTCGTGATATTGTGGTATTAATTCGCGGGCACGTTCGCAGATTTTGCTAAATTGAAAGACAGACATTTTGTGTCCGTCGTATTTAGGGATAGAATCGACTACGTCTTTAAAACGGATCGGGGAAGGTATGTCGACGGGGCTAGTTGCGCGAGTGTTTTCTGAAGGGAGGTAATCAAAATGAGCTCTTCTTTGATTGGATGCATCGGAAGTCAGACTATTATTAATACGTTGGTTTAAAATCTCTATTTGTCTGGGTAAAGCACTAAGGTGGGAGATTTGTTCAACTAAAATAGTTAATATTGAGTCATACTGGTCGTCTGATTTTTTGGTTTCGATTTCTCGTAATAATGCTTTAAATTCGTCTGTCTTTTCCTGCAGTAATTTATGTTGCTCTTTGAGTGATTTTTCTTTTTCCGTTAACATTCGACTAAAAATTTCAAGTTCGGATCGTGATACACCTTCCTCAGCCTCGGAAGGAGGATTAGAACTTTGTGATCGTGTATTCGGCATGGCGCACTTACCTTAGAGAAAAATAAGAGGCTGAAAGAAAATATATTAATGAGATTAATTACAGTGTTCGGTCGCTTAATCGGGACCGAATAGATGTCGAATTTTATAGATTTTGCGACGGGGATCTGTACGTTCAATTGTTTTGTAATCCGGATATTTGTATTCGAATTCTATTGGCGTTGGTTTATGATTGATATTCTTATTTTCGTTAGATAGTGGTTCGTCATTTGTATTATTAGTTAAATTGTATATTTTTGTAAATAAAGGAAGGGGATTTTGGAAAGAGGAGATTGTTTCTTTGATCTGAAAATTAATCATTTTAATTTGAACTCGACGCCCGCCTTTCCTGGGCATGAGGGAAAATAAAATGTATTTGAAACTTTAACTTATTTTTCAACTGTTGCCACACTCCTCGTCAGCGACAATTGGTGTTGTTGCCACACTTCGTCAGCGACAACTAACAATCAAATCAAGATAATCATTTAGGAAAGGAATTGAATATAATTGAAAATTCAATCGTAATCGTCTGTTGCCACCCTCCTCGTCAGCGACAGCGATAATTGTTGCCACACTTGTCAGCGACAATTTGATTAAATTTCAAGTTACACTCGTTATTCACTTTCAATTTAAAATTTTAGAATTTTAACGCGAAAGAGGATTAATTCCTGAGACCTTTACACAGGAGGATCCTTATCAGTCCTTTAGGCAATCCCACCGCTGCCACCAAAGTTTTGAGTTGTCACGTCTGGGTGATCTTCCTTCTCTCTCTATGCCTAGGCTAGTGAGAAAACGGATGCTCTCTATTTTTGTGAGGCAACCTGCTTACTCCGGCTATACCCCTGGAACGCCGAGAGCTAGGACCGAAGTTACGGATCTAGGGAATGTTGTAGGTCACAGGAGTGGGGGTATTAGTTACTAGTTGGGAGTATCGAATCTCTTAGCGATATCTTCGATGTCGTTTAAAATAGTTATAACTTGATCGAAAGTTATTTTACCATTCAAATATTCATAGATCAAATTGACTATTAATTGGTAAATCGTATTGCAAATTAAGCCTTGAAGTTGTTTATTCATCTGGATAATAATAATTCAGGGGCTAATTAATAAAATGAATTTGATATTTATTTAATCGTCTGTGAATTCGACGCTTATTTGCACCAGGGATATGAAGATTATCTAAGCAGACTATGAGCTGATCGATATCAATAGTTCCTTCTAAAATGTCAGTTAGTAACCCGATAATTATATTTATAATTGAATTTGCGTCGTCGTTTGTTAATCCTTGGACGTCTAATTCAGTAGATCTAGGTAGCATTTGAATTAATTGTTGAGGCAATGATGAGAATAATATATTTAATGCACGTATAATTAAGTGTACATATATATCAATAATTTAGATAAATGTCGTACTCATCTATTTCTAAAGAATTCTCAGGGAGTTGAGCTTTTAGTTGAGAGATTAAATCGTTAGTTTCAGATTCTTCTTGATGGTTATTTGCAATGTAATTTTCCTTTAGATAATCTATGCTCTGACACTATTCAGAGAATAATATTAATTCAGGGGAGTATGAATCTAAGCTTGACGATAGGTTTATTACAGGCGTTGTCTTTTGTTCGGTAGTTAAGCTTCCTGAAGTATTAAGTTGAGAAGATGAAGTCTTTAAGCGACGCAATGTATCGGGAGAAAATGATACTATTTCGCACGATTTGACACGCGGCTTATTTTTAAGTGCTTTACGCTTAAGCCAGCATAAAGTCGATATAACGCGGGCTTCGCGAGTTTACAAGCCGGCTCGATGATTCCTCTTTTTCCGACGTGGTTTTCTGTCTCTCGGGTTGCTCATCTACAAGGGGTTATATGGTCGGAATGAAGGGCTTATAATGAGTTAGATAAGAACTTTCGTGAGATAACATGAAAGGTGAACTTGAGGGAGTGAGATATCAATATTCGATACGTCTATTCATTTGATCTTAAATACAAATTCAAAAGGAAGGTCGATGGTTAAGGAGAATGTATTCGGGCATACGAAGGATGCCTGTCGTCGACGATGGAAATAACGTAGGGTATTGATGGGAGCTTTGTCACCAGGCACTATCGCTGGGTGCTCGATAACGAAAGGAAGTTGAGGAAATGGCAGAAAGTTGCTTGTGTCTACGGTAAAAGTATGCGTTGCAACTATATGTAAAATGAGGATTGGACCACGTCCAGAGCGAAATTAATTCTAGAATTCTATTTAAGAATTCTTACGTGATATCTTGTCTCTTATTATCGATATTATTAGGCGAGAGAAGGTAACGAGAAGTTGTCTTCGGGCATACGAAGGATGCCTGTCGTCGATGATGGAAATAACGCAGGGTGTTGAGGGGAGCTTTGTCACCAGGCACTATCGCTGGGTGCTCGACAACGACGGGATGCTGAGGAAATGGTAGAGAGTCGTATGGACTTACGAAAGGTACGTCCAACGGCTAAAGGTAAAGTGTGGATTGGACGACGTTCGAGTGATATCAAGAGTACTATTTCTACACGTTAATATTACTAATTTCTGATATTGATACCTTGAATAAATTATGGAAAGGTAGTTGGATTCTGATTTGATAAATATTGACTGATAATGGGCAACTGTTTGCTACATGCAATGCGTAACAGTGGATTTCATTTATTTGGTATAAGGAGAAAATAATGATTGATAGAGAATTGTCAGTCTAGCGCAGCTTAGAATTGGAATTCGCGTAAAGCGGCGTATTTAATAGTCTGGGTAATTATAAATACTTACCTTGTGATAGACTGTGAACTTCAGGCAGCGGGTCGTTATACGCTCGTTCGCCTTTTTCCCTTCTCTAGGACCTCGGTCGCGGGATGTTTTGGCAAAATCAACGTACTCGAGTTTAAAGCACAAGAGTTCTTTATTCAACTTTTATTTTATAATTCTATGCGCGACTAACAAATCGGGTATGTCAACGCAGTTGACGGCAAACGTGTGACTTTATACAGAGTATCGTAAGGCTACAGAAATGATGTGTTGTAGAGCTACGGTGGGATCTCGATGATGATATGCCGTAGTGTTACGGTGAGATGCTAATGATGGTATGCCGTGATGAAGTTAAGAATTAAGGGTTTATATACCCATCAAATCGAGAAAAATCTGAGTGTCGTGTGCAGTTCCCTTTTGGTGGGGATTTCTAAGAAAGACGTTTTCTTGGAATATGTCACAATAAATTGTACTAAGAGGTCACGATACGGTGACCCGCAGGAGCGAGCGCTCTAGGTGTCAACTATCAATTTACGAGTTTTAGATAATTTGGACCGGATATCGAAGTTCGGCGGTGAGCTTGAGGTGAGGAGCGACGATTCCAAGAAGTGTCTAATTTATTATTCTTTTGCGGTTTGAACGCTAGCATCCGATAACGCGAGGGAGATAACGGACGGAAGCGGCTTGTCACCTACGATCGGCACTTAATTACTTGCTGATTTGTGAGCTGATTTTAGAGGGGTCTGCGCATAGATACTTGTTAAAGTTTCTTGTAGTTCGCCAAATATTCATTTGTACGTTTATTGCATCATTTCTTATATAATTTATTTTATGTTATTAATTAGAATTCTTAATGATTGATAATTTATAATAAAACTTGAGTTTAATGCAATAGGGTAAGATTAAGTTATTTCTAAATTATAGAATTATGATTCCATAACGTAATATCGAGAATTTCTTGTTCTCGTTTTGACTTAATTCTATAATAAAATATTCTCTTTAATTATATCTACTTGGGCCTTATTTATAAATCTCTTCATTTAATAATTTACTCAATAAATCTTAATGATCTTGGGTTCGTTATCGAAATCATTTAATGACTGAAATAAGGCTTCGTAAATATAATTGCGGATGGAATCTTAAAATATTAAGTGTTTGAATACTTTTAGTAATTCATCGAATGCTTTTCGCAAGTTTGTCATTACAATGCATCGCAAGAAAAGGATTTATGGAATCTTCCTCATAATAATTCTGTCGGTGATTAAAAATACTTCTAAAACTTATTACTATAAGTCTTAATTTGTTAAGTAAAGTTCGACAAGTTATTATGTTTCTGATTCCATAAATAATATTATTATATTGTTTAATTGATATTGAATATTCATATATAGGTGGGTTAGTCATGATTAAAATATATTCTTATTGCTAAGGGTTAGTTTCATATAATAACTTCTGGTTAGTTGAAGTATACGTTCAGGGGTCTCGGATGACGTTTGATTGTTCGGATCGCTAGTTCCTGGTAGCGGCTAGTTAGAACTAGATAACTGGAGACTCTAGATTTGGTTTGGTTAGTAATTAATAATATAAATGCTTGATTTTAGTCTAAACAATTATGTAAAGAGGAAAATCATTAATTATCCTTAAATTTTAAGTATCGGCGCAGGAAGAACAGTAGCGCGCAAAAATATGGTTTCGCGAAAATGACGGGACGTTACATTATGTATAGATGCTTATACTATCGATGTTATCAATCTTATTGTATATGATCGCGAAACTGTGTCCAAAATTGAATTTCGATCCTAACCTATTAATCTATACTAACAACAATTTATTAATTCTACTATTCTAACGCTATTCATCTCATTCACAATATGTCGATGAGTTATCTAGTCATTCCTTAACTTAAATTAATCAATTTAATTATCTATAATCTAATAAACACTTTAAATACTAATAAATACTATAATCTAATAAATACTAATAAAATGTTATATATTATAATATAAAGTTATTATCAATATCACGTATAAATAACTTTATATGGGATAACTTCGTATAGGATAATAAAAGGAAAAAATATTATAGAACAATAAAAGCTACACATATATATATTTGTTCAAACTCGATTAATATTTTTGTCTACAGAAATCAGCCGATTAAGGTGTTGATTTTGAATCGTAGGGTGCATGAAAAATCTCACACTATTTTCGAGTAAATTGTTTATTTAAAATGTTTGTGTTTAATTATAATATATGAAGTCTCGGCCTCGGTTACTAACAAGTTCTCGGTCTTGTATTAATTATCGAAAGAAGACTCGGCTTCTATTGTCAACGGCGAATATTCGCACGAATATTTAATTATTGCAAAAACTCGCTTTTGTATACGATCGAAAGACTCGCCTTTTTTAATGTACTGCCTCGCTAGGAGCCACGAATAATAGTGCATCTGTGACCGCTGTTTCATAAGATGTGGTCCCCCATCGGCGGGTTACGGTCGCGAGGACGTCACGGATAGGACATCATGGATTGGCTATTAGCTATTGCGCGTAGCTAGATTTTACGAGCTCGCGGTCTCGAGGCTTATACGTAGCACTTATCTGTAGCGCGATGAAATATATACATCTTTTGTTTATCGTCGCAACATACTTCCCCCATTTAGAGGGTACCGATCAATTGCTGATTATATCTAATCGCCTTATATGGTACGGATATATACAGTTCGTAGACTTCATTATACAATGTTTGTCTTATCGTTATGCGTATATTTTTCGATTGGAAGTGGACAGATGTATTTCACGGCTCGCTTTAAAGTTCCCGTTGTTGTTATAACGGTAACGGTTCGCGCTGTTCCATCTTCGCTGGATGAAGTTCCGCAACCTTGCCTAATGCCCATTGTGTGCACGGAAGGTTTTTCTCCTTGATGAGCACTATCGCTCCGATTTCAATTTTCTCTCCGTCCTTTATCCATTTGCGTCGAATTTGGAGCTCGTTAAGATATTCCAGACTCCAACGTGACCAAAAGTCCTGCCGTACTTTGGTTATATGTTGCCAAGCGAACAGGCGGTTGGCTGGGACAGACGAGAGATCAGGCTCGGGCATGTTAACCAATGGTCTGCCGATTAAGCAATATGCGGGTGTTAGGATCAGCAAATCGTTAGGATCGAAGGAGTGGGAGGAGATAGGTCTAGAATTTAATATTCCTTCTATTTCTATGGTGAAGGTATTTAGTTCTTCAAATGTAAATAGAAGTTCTCCGACAACACGTTTAAAATGATGAATTTGAATAATTTTACCGTGGATTCCCATAGCCCATCGAAATGTGGAGCTATAGGAGGTATAAAATGCCATGTGATGTGATGATCGATGGCGAATCGATTTATTCGATTTTTGTGTTCGTCGGAATTAAAAAGAACGTATAATTCTTTCAAATGATTGTTCGCTCCTATGAAGTTCGTGCCGTTGTCTGAGTAAATATGTGTCGGGATACCTCGTCTAACTATGAAATGCCGTAACACTGATAAAAATCCGTCGGTGGTTAAATCGCTTACGAGTTCTAAATGCACTGCCTTTATAGCCATGCATACGAATACACAAACGTATACTTTGATTTATTTCGATTTCGATGTTTTTTTTCTTTGATGTAGAACGGTCCACAGAAATCGATCCCCGTATTAAAGAAAGGAAAGGCATTACGCACCCTCGTCTTTGGTAAATCGCTCATTTTATAATCGACCGTGTTGGCATTAAAACGAAAGCAACGTATATCGCACGACTTTACAAACTTGATTTCGGCTGTCGAGTATCCAGAATTTGCGTCGAATTGTATATAGAGTGGTTTGAATTCCTGCATGATAATATTTTTCGTGTGTTTTTTTAATGATAAGATCCGTTATGAAATATCAACTTGGGAGCAAAATTGGATTTTTTTTTATTTAATTCGGACATTTTGAGGCGTCCGCCGACGCGAATTAAACCGGTCTCGTCAATAGATGGGTTTAATGCTGCAATATTGCTTTTCTTTATTAGGCGTTTGTTAGTAAGTTCGTTCAATTCGGGCGAAAAACAAGAAGCTTGGATGATTTTTATTATTCTAGTTTCTGTTTCGTCTATTTCTCTTATGGATAGTTCGCCACGATATGTAGTGGTTGGTCGGAAACGTAAACACAGCGCGACAATTCTTAATAATTTCGAATATGAAAAATATTTTTTAGTCGTTAGAGACCGTCGCCAAACACATATTTTTTCTTAATTCTGGTATTTCGTTTATTTCGATGTTTTCATTGTACTATTCGCTTTCCTCGTTTGTCAGCCATGATGGCCCTGAAAACCGCGATTGATTATTGAGGAAAGTGCTTGGTAATTGATCCCTTAATAATGCATCGGCCGGGTTATCTTCTGATTTTATGTGTCGCCAAACTTGTAAATCTGTAATTTCTTGAATTTGAGTCACGCGGTGAGATACGTATGTTTTTAAACGATGGGGTGGGGTTTTGATCCAGTGCAGTACAATAGTTGAATCGCTCCGCAGTATTGTTTTACTAGGAGAGAGATTTAATGCCGGACGTACTTCGCGATATAATTTGGCTAATAAAAGGGCACCGCATAGTTCAAGGCATGGTATCGTTATTGATTTTAATGGCGCGACTCGAGATTTGGCACAAAGCAGGCGACAACGCACGTCGTTGTTTTGATTGCTCGAACGAATATATAAGCAAGCGCCGTAACCCTCTTTACTCGCATCGTAGAATCCGTGAATTTGGATGTCAGAACAATCCGAGATTAATATACAACGATCAATAGATAATTCGTTAATCAAATCTAATTGTGTCGCGAACTCTATCCAGGCAGTGTATATGCTCGGCAGGATAGATTCGTTTCAATCTAATTTGCATCGCCATAAGTTCTGCATTAATTTTTTGGCATGTAATATGAGGGGTTCTAGCATGCCTAACGGGTCGAAAATTTTTGCAACTTCCAAAAAAATGGTTCGCTTTGTAATTCTTTCAACGCGATTAATCGAGCGTACTGAATAACATAGCGTGTCGTCATACGCGCGCCAAGCTATGCCTAATGTTTTTAAAGGATTATCTTTGTCGAGAATAAGCGATTCGAATTAACGGCCTCGGAGGCTAGATCATTAATAATACGTTCGTCGTTCGATGCCCATTGACGAATATTAAAACCACCCCGAGAAAGCAAATCGATTATATCATTCCGTAATGCGCGAGCTTCGTCAATGGTATTCGTCTCAGTCAATAGATCGTTCACGTATAAGTGAGTTCTGAGAACTCGAGCGGCAATAGAATACGCGTCACTTTCGTCATCGGCAAGTCTTTGAATTGTTCGTATGGCGAGATAAGGTGACGACGATACGCCGAAAGTGAGAGTGTTAAGTTGAAAGGTCTTTATTTGATTATTTTCTCGCCAGAATATACGTTGATATATACGATCGTCCTCGTGCAGCAATATCTGTCTATACAATTTTTCTATGTCCGCGGTAATGACGTATTTATATGTGCGAAATCTAAGTAAATGCGTGAACAGGTTATCTTGAATCGTCGGACCTACTAATAATATAGAGATGTACCGGTTTTTGACTTTGCCGACGCGTCAAATACTACATGAATTTTAGTAGTAGCGCTCGGAGATTTTACCATTGCGTGGTGCGGCGTGTAAAACCCATCGTCAGATGGATCATCTATCGGAGATATTTGTTTTAAATCTAAATATTCTTGGATCACTTGAGAATAGGCGGTTTTTAATATCAAATCGGAATCGAATTTTCGCTCAAGAGAATTCAAGCGTTTGAGTGCCGTGGTTCGCGAATCATCGAGGCGTTTATCTCCCTTGCGAAATGGTAATCGTACCGTATAGCGTCCGGTGTTATCGCGTGTAACATTTTTTGTAAAATGTTCTTCGCATTCAAATTCCTCGGGGGATTTTGGCGTATCGGAAGATAATTCTTCGATCGTCCAAAATTTAGCGATTTGTTGTTCTAGGCTGGTTAAATGACATGTTGCGTTTTTTGAACGATTTCGCGACGCTATTCCGCCTGCGACGATCCAGCCGAGGCGAGTTTTTTGTAAATATAGATCGTGACATCCTTGAGATAAATCAATTTGACCGATTGAAAACAGTGACAGCGTTGCTCCGACCCCGATTAATAAATCAATAGGACGTGGTAAAGGAAATTCTGGATCGGCTAACTTGATATTAGACGGTATTTTTAAGGAATGTCGCGGAAACATTTCAGATGGAACTAATTTTGATATTAGCGGAATTGATAAACACAATAATTCTTGTGGAATTCGATGTGCACTGATTGAATGGTGATTGAAACGACACCCTTTGATACCGTATTCATAGAATTTATTGCGCCGACTGGCAACATACATGATGTTATAGGAATTCAAATGTTTTGCAAGTCTTTCAGATATAAAGTTAGCAGTAGCACACGTGTCTATCAGTGCGCGACATTTAACTAGATTAAGATTGCGATTCCGAATAAATACTGTCGCGGTTGTCATTAATTGAGGCGTAAAAATGGGTGAAGCCGCTGCTAAACACGCTGCCCTGCTCCCATCCCTCTTTTGTCATTTGGATTGTGTTTCTTTGGAATCTGCCGCGTTGGTTGTGGTCGGTACGGTCGTGTTTTTGTCGAGATGCAAAAGTGTATTGTGACGTTTTTGGCATATAGTACAATTACTGTAATTACAAGCCTTGTCCCGATGAGAATACAAGCAATTGTAACAAAGCATCGCGTTTCTCACGAATTCAATGCGTTTAGGGATAGTTAATTGTTTAAATTTGGCGCATTTAAATAATGGATGTTGTTTATTCTTACACGCCGTGCAATTATTCATCACGCCGATTACAAACGCCTTGTTAGATATTCTTCCTTTCTTAAAGGGAGGTGAATTTATTAATTTGTCATCGTCTCGTTTAAATGTCTCTCGGACGCGCTTGGACACGAACTGCGGTTCTGTACAGAAATTCGTATAACTCATCGATTTTTGGGAACTCGTCTCGGTCTAATGTTTCCTCCCATTTTTCGGCTGTATTTTTTGGAAGTTTACTCTCTAGTAAATTTACGAGTATCTCAGATCCTACGTTAACTCCTAGCGTGGCCAGAGAAGCGACATACTGTTGTGCGTCGTCGGCGAACTTTGTCAAACCATCGGTTGTTTCCTTTTCCACGATGGGCAAGTTCAAGAGCAATGATAAATGACGTGAAATCAAAATTCGCTTTATTTCGTAAGAACGTTTTAATAATTCCCACGCCTTGTGATAATTCGAACCTTCGATTGATAAGATTTTTAATTTATTCGCCGCTTCGCCAGTCAATGCCGATTTTAAGTACTGTAATTTTTCGACGTCAGACAGGTCCGTTTGAGTATCTATCATCGCGATAAATAAATTTTTAAACGATAGCCAGTTTTCGTAGCGACCATCGAATTTAGATGGAGACGCTTCCGGGAGTTTTACACGTCATTTCGTGACCATTGCGACTCTTGAACTACTGAGTTGTGTCGCGTTGTTAGAGGTATTGGTGTTCGCGACGAGTGTAATATTCATTATATTTTCGATTTTACTCGCGAGCACGTAAAATCTCTCTTGGACGTTCGAAAATTCGTCTGTGTGATGTTCACTCGGATCTAGTAATACAAGCTCATCGTTAAATTCCTCGTAAGCGTGATACAAATCAGCAATACGGGTCATACGTAACTTTAGCGCGGTTGTGTCATACCGCTCGCGTTCGACGAGATTTATTAGGTTGGTAATTTGAGCTTTTAATGACGTTCGTTTTTGAAGAAGCAGTTTAATACGATCGGCCATGATGTGCTTCAGAAAGGATAAACAATGGGAAAAATTGCCTAATCGACAATTCGATATTTATAGAATGTACTTGCCGTCGACCCGTCTTTCAGCATGTGATCTCGTCTTCCAGGCGCTCGATTTGTGGCTCAATCCTCGAATCGTTGTTGCAGTCGGATGATCGCCGGCTGACGATCAGTTCACTGATCGTTCGCGTTTTCGGATGATCGCTGTCTAATAATCCACAACAATTCACTCATCGTTCGCGTTTATCTCGCAAACGACCTCACAGGAGGCACCATGAATCGTAGGGTGCATGAAAAATCTCACACACTATTTTCGAGTAAATTGTTTATTTAAAATGTTTGTGTAATTATAATATATGAGGTCTCGGCCTCGGTTACTAACAAGATCTCGGTCTTGTATTAATTATCGAAAGAAGACTCGGCTTCTATTGTCAACGGCGAATATTCGCAAGAATATTTAATTATCGCAAAAACTCGGCTTTGTATACAATCGAAAGACTCGGCTTTTTTTTACCACGCACCGTCTTATGTACTGTCTCGCTAGGAGCCACAAATAATAGTGCATCTGTGACCGCTGTTTCGTGAGATGTGGTGCCCCATCGGGGGGTTACGGTCGCGAGGACATCACGGATAGGATTGGCTATTAGCTATTGCGCGTGGCTAGAGTTTACGAGCTCGCGGTCTCGAGGCTTATACGTAACACTTATTTCTAGCGCGACGAAATATATACATCAGACACACTTACCCGAGCAGAAATTTTAGAAGGGTTTTAATAGGGACCTAATAAACATGCCCTAGCGCCTGATCAGGGGCTCATCGGATAGCCCTTGTTGGGTCCCGATTATAAATGTAACGTCGAGAATTAAGATTGCCTGATCAGGTTTTCCTTATCAGGACCTCATGACTGTCCCTTACTGCGCCTTACATTTAAAACTTACAACTAAAATAAACATTTTAAAAACGTGTATAGTAACTATATATATATATATATATATATATATATATATATACACACATATACGATGTTCAGCGAAACGGTCCGTACGATTTTTGAAATGTTTCCAACAGTTTAGAAAAAAATTTAGATTGTAAAAATTAATCTGTTTTACGGAAGCTATTACAACAATAAAAAATGAGGAAAAAAATTTTTTTAATAAAAAAAATAAATGTTGCATTTTTTTAAATAAAATCATATTTTTTTATATAAATCGATTTCTTACGATATTCTGCATAAAGTTATAATGTAGGATGGTCAAAAAGCGAATAGTTTATGAGATATATATGTTATACTTTAGTTTAACATAATATACATAAACTATGAAATATCTCATAAAATAATTAATAATTATTAATAATTATAATTATTAATTATTAATAATATATAATAATTTTTTTTTTAGATAGATGTTGGGAATCTCCAGTTAATAAAAATAATAATTAATAACTCCTTTTCTCTCGACCAAACTGGCAAATGTATTTATTAATTAATTACTATCACAACGTTTCGACCATTATTTTTTGGTCCTTATCAAGTGATCTGTACAAATATAAAGAATATTACACAACTATTTATAATATATGGCTAATTGCGATTTCGATAAGACTTACAATTATAATTAAAGTTACAGGAGAAACTCCTTATGTCAAATTGATATGCGTCAGGCTCATTGGAACAGTATAACGTGACTAAACTATCTTTATTATTTTGTCATATAAATTGTTCAAATTTTCAGTGTCCTTCTGAGAATTTATTGTGTTATTGTTTTTCTTTATGTAGAACATCTCAGCGATTTCTCTTTTCTTAACGTGTTTTTCTTTATGTAAGATATTTGGATGTGCCCAATCAAAATCATGATTGATAGTTATGTTGATAGATTTATTAAAGAAGGCTTTAGGACATGTAAAAGACTTAAGTCTTAATGATGACATTTTTGTAACAAAAGCGGACAAAGGTCAATGCACAGTAATTATGGATAAAAAAGACTATATAGAAAAAATGGAAGTTTTGTTATTAGACAGCTCTACTTATAGAAAATTAAACAAAAATCCGGTTAAACAACTTACCAACAAAATGAATTCTCTTATTAAATCGTGGCGTGAAAACGGGTTAATTGACGATCGCACTTACAAACATTTAAATACAACTAATGGCAATTTACCACGATGCTATGGTCTACCGAAAGTCCATAAGGAAGGGTTTCCGTTACGCATCATAATTTCATCTGTTGGTAGTCCTGTTTACAATGTGGCAAAGTATATACACAATATTTTACAAAACTCTAATTTAAAAGCTAAATCGCATATAAAGGATGGTTGGACGTTTGTTTCGAACATCAAAGATAAAGTCATCAATGATGATGAAATTTTGGTTTCACTTGATGCCACATCTCTTTACACTAACATTCCTAAGGAATTAGCTTTAAATGCCATTGAAAAACGATGGAATAAAATTTCTCCGAACACGGATTTTAGCCTCTCTCAATTCTTGTACGCCGTCGAATTTATCTTAGACTCTACTAGTTTCGCATTTAACGGAAATTTCTATGAACAGATTTTCGGTAGTCCAATGGGTTCTCCTCTCTCTCCGATCTTAGCAGACTTAGTGATGGACGACCTTGAAACGCAATGCTTGACAAATTTGAGCTTCGACATTCAAACTTACATCTAATCTTATTACTTTACCATATGTAGAAAGTTTAAATAACATAGATAAGATTTTCAAAACAGTCGGATTTAATATTGTACATCATATACCAAATAAACTTAATAAATTAATTAAAAATGAGTACTCTGCGTTGATACCACTGCTT